>NW_022984803.1:244776-249836 GCF_010094145.1 Didymella exigua CBS 183.55
TTAGGACTATTAGAGCTGTTAGCTTAAAATTAGCTAGACATTAAATGCACATTAAATAACTATTATAGGCCTACAAGTCCTACTGTTGCCTATAGTACAATGCCACGATTTCCTGATTTCGACAACGGAAAAACTTTTCCTGATGAAATACATACAACAGGCTATCTAAGCAGGCATGAACCTTTTGGCATAGGTCTATAGAATACTCTACAAAGAAATCTCACAATGATAATCATCGTAGGTGACTCTACAGCCTTAATTTTGTGATGGCCGTAAAGGCTTGGAACAATACCTAGTTGGTTGACTCCGATCGTTGGGTGCACGGACACGGTACAATTCTCGTCAAGTCCCTCCCAACGGAACTGGTAGGCAAACGTTTCGTTCTCCAGCCAGCATTTCTCGTCGTCATTCGTCAAACTCGTCTCGACCTTAATTCACACTGCATTGTGGCAACCTTCACACGAGTAGTTTTCATCGCCGCTGCGATCTGCATCTGCAAGGTATGCTGTTGCGGTGGAGTGAATAGTGCGAATATGCAGAGAGAATTGAAGGATTGAACTGAGGTTGTATTGTGTGCAGCTACGAACAGTAGATATAAACAAGTGGCTGTAAACAGCGCTAGTGTACGATGGGTAGTCGCATCTCACCGAAGGTGAGGTGCGGTTGTCTATGAGGCAAGAGAGACTCAAACTGTGACATATGCAGATGGTGGCAAGGTAAGTCAACGGTCGAGAAGAGATGTTATGATGTCATCAATAAATTCAAGACTGCAAGGTCCCAATTAGGAAAAGGAACTGAAGATGAAGCAAGAATGAGAAAAGGTACTCATACTCGAGAGATTGATGCTGTGGCCTGCACAGCGCATTGGTCCGGCTACCTGGAACCACCGACACCTCATAAAGTGTCAACACCATCATGCCACAAGGGAAGCGGCGTCCTTCTTGACCCTGGCAACCAAGCTCTCAGCCCTCTTCGCTGCCTCGCGCTTCGCATTCCTGGCCTTAACCTTCGCCTGCGCCCCCTTAATCTGCTGGACTAGGAAGTTGACACCCTCATCAGCACGCGCACCGTACGTCAAGTGGGCTGGCAGAACGAGCAGCTGACCGAGGCAGACGGCATCTCCGACCTGGCAGATGATCTTGACCTTATCTCTCGGGAAGTTAGGAATCTGGTCGTTGTCCTGTTGCTTCTGGGTATCGCCGTAAAGGACGACGCCAGCGATCTGATCCTGGACTGCAGTGTCGAGCTCTTCGATGGCGCGGTGATTGACAGCAGCGCCCTGAGAGTAGCCACCAGCTACGATGATCGAGTCAGGGCACTTCTGCGCCATAGAGTTGAGGGTGTCCTGCATGGACCTCTTCGAAACAGAGTCTGTGCCTCCAAGAATGGCGTTCGTGCCGATTGTGGCAGCATAGTCGATACCCTCGGTTGCGACAGCGTTGGCGCCGAAATTCTGCTTCAGTCCATCTGAGGTCGGAGGGCCAACAACGGTGCCCTACGGAAATCAGCATGCGTGCTTTTGCGAATAAGGACTACATACCATGTTACCGATCTCAGTTGATCCGCGAGCCCAGGCAAACAATATATCTCTGCATCCACCCCGGGAAAACTCCTTTGACGTAGTGCCAGTTTCACCAACGCCGAGCTGGCGTGTCTCGATAGGACCAGCTGCAACAAGGCCGGCGAGAGCAGTAATAAGAATTGAAGATTGGAAGTACATGGCGGACAGAGTTGAGCCTTAGGTGGATGTCGATGTGAGCGTAGCTTCGTGCCGAGCGATTTGAGCGAATGAATGAAGAATTGAAGGAGAGGATGCCCGACCCTTTGAAGAGATGGAGATAGTAGAAGAGCGAACTACTGCTGGTGTCCACTGAATGCTGGCGATGAGATCTTTTAAACTATGAGTCCCCTTGTATTGCCAAGTCCGCTTGCAGCATGGCCAGGACAAAAGCAAAGGCAAGATCCAAGACACGCCAAGTTGAGAAGAGGTTCTTCTAACTTGGAAGATGAAGATTTCTGGACATTGCCGAGACGATTAAGTACAGGTACCGAGGAAGACATTGATGGATGGAGATTCTCATTGGTTGTTTCGAGGCACCTTAGTGCTTTTCTCATGCAATCGCAATGGACTGAGTCAAGCCTTTCGTTTGATACGTTGAATATTCTGGTTATCGATGCTGACTTGAGCCTAAGGCCTGCCTCGAGTAGATGTGCGTAGGGCGATTTGATTATCATGTGCTGCACTGCCACTGCTACAACCATGCTGCCGAAACCCCTCGAAATCCGCCCAAATCATGCAAGGTCAACATCATAATTCGGAAGCTTCATTCAGGATGGTATGAGGTATTACTGGGTAGCAAGGTAGATCCAGCGGGAGCGCCGCAGTAACGCGATGGCGATCATTGGACCAAGCGAACCTGTCGAACATGTCGTTGTATGAGAACGAATTTGACATGAACAGGAATGGCTGCGTTGGACTTCCTGCGCATGAGGTTATTCAAACTTCGAGCCAAAGGAATTTGAGGCTCAACTCTCCTTCATCATCGCGATACTGACAATGAATGTGCACCAAGCTTTATGACTTCATTCTTAGTGCATCAAAGGGTGTGTCGCACAGAGACTGCCTAGGCAACCGACTGCGCTTGGTCGTTTCGAACTGTGCAATGGCACAAAAAGCACCACTCCGCATCAGATCCGAAACATGGTCGACACAAAGTCCCAAGGGGTCATCGCTGCACTGCACATCAGAATCCGAGGACTTAAAGGCAAAGTCGGTTGGACGGCACTGTAACCTTTTGTGCAGACTGTTCAAGATTCTTGCGAAGTGACCAAGCCGTGAACAGTGTTTAGTTTGTGTTTTGGGGCAAACAGATCCAACATGCAGCAAGAATGTCTCTACTCTAATCTCTCACCAAAGAAGCTCCTCGCTACTCCCGTGGTAGAACTTCCTGTAATATCTGAGCTCTTACTCTGTACACCATTCATTGTATAGTAGAAAGGATGACTGTACACAAGCTGGCAGAATACCAAGTCTGAGAGTCATGTCAAAGACGAGAGTGGGGCTGAATTTGCCCAAATGAGCCTGGTCAAATCGCACTTCCCGAATTGTGCCTTTCATCCCGACTTGGCTGCTGATTCCCAATTCCACATTCAACAGCAATGCACTGCAGTTTCCGACAACGCCACTGGCACCATGGTCGGCGTCAGTCAAGCGGTTGAGCTGCTCGGGTTCATCATCGTCTGTCTGCGGCTCGTCTGCGGCAGGCCGCATGGTCTTGTTGCTGTTGTAGATATGGCGCTGTCGTGATGTATGCAGGTCGGCGATGAGAAGTCGTTGCAGATCTTCTGGAGAAGGCAGCGGGTTGCTATTGGAAGGCGACTGGTTCTTGCCTAGGCTTGGAAAGTCATCCTTCTCCGGCCCAAAGATAAGTCGGCCCGGAAGTTTGCAGTCGAATGAACGATTCTTCCCATTCTCTGTCAGTGAGATGACGAGCGGGGCATGTTGAGAGTCTGCCTTCCTCAAGATCTCGCGCACTGCGCTTAAGATGGTGATTCGTGTGAGCGGCATGGTGTAATTGTTCTTAAGAGGTGGCTCGAGCTGGATACATGTCGCTGGATACATGTCGCTGGTGTAGGTCGGGGGTGTGACCCGAATGAGGACAAGCTGGAATATTCAAATCTTTGTCGTCGGTGGGCGCGCACGGCGTGGTGAAGGCGCGGTGAATTGTGCTTGGTGTAGGTGAACTGTTTCGGAGCATTGAGCTGACTAAACCTAGTGCTAGGTATGCGCTCGTTACTCCACCAAATCTGACGTGCTGTTTCCAGCAGCTACGGAAGCTGTACCAGTACATCAAGATAACGACAGCTGCCTGAATTACACAATTTGCTTCTGGCCCCTGTCTTGATATCGATCGGTGCGAACGAAGGGACAGTCGATATTTTCAAGGATGTACGGCACCCCAGAGCCTGTAGTAAACGCCGTCTTTGCTGAACCATGTTGAAGGAGACCTAAGCTCTTAATCCTCCAGGCCGGGCGAAGTTTGAACGAGCTTTTATACTGCTCGACACTACGCTTCTTGTTGCTGTAGTAAAAGCAGGCGTCGCGTCACTGACCCGTGTCTGATTGTGTCAGCGACCCGCCCACATCCCAGGACACCATGTGTGTACGTCGGTGACATGTGGAAATTACTCGTAATGTAAGAATACGCCGAAGAGGTTAGAGGAAGTCTTTGAAAATGCATGATTGTATACGGTAACAATCTTGGATCGATGCAGTCCGGTGTTGCTGACTTCCACACAAGGGGGGAATACTAACAGGCGCAGCTTCATATTTATACCTCTCGCTTACACATATCAGGCAAAACTAAGTGCAAACGCGAAATACACCTGTCTGCCCACCTTGTTGTTACTATCCGCGTGTCAGCCTGCGGAAATCCGCTCTCTTACAAGATGAGGCATGTAACGGTTGAGAGGAGTAGCAGATCACGTGTTGTTGGCGGTAGTCTGGTGCTGCTTCCTCATGTTGTTGAGCACCTCTTACCTCAGCGGCATCACAAACACGTCATCAAAACAGGCCCCGCAGCGAGCGTTAGAGAGAAAAGATAAAAGCAGAGCCGACAACAACACAATACACTCGTCATAAACATTTGCCCTTAATACCGCAACAAAGCATCTGTGACCAGCATTGTCGCCTGAAAGCTTACACTGCCACAGCTGAAAGTTGCTGAAGAGAGCTGTATCTTACAATTTATCTACATCACAATCAAACCTCTGCGATGGTGAACCTTCCGATACTTCAGATGTGAAGTTGTATAACGTGGTCCACCACCGAGCGGATCACCCCACCGAGCGAATCACCCCACCGAGCGAATCACTCTGCCAAGACCACAACGCTTTCTACTATCAATTGCAATGGCTCAACCAGTTGATCTTGAATTAATTTCCTGTGCAGATAGAGTTATACTTGCTACCTAAGCAATGAAATCTAACGCGTCACTAAGCCAGCGACGCGCTGCTGCTATCTACAAGGTTCCTCAAAGTACACTTAGCCATCAAGGCGC
>NW_022984803.1:250596-260433 GCF_010094145.1 Didymella exigua CBS 183.55
GCTAGAATCCATGTATTATTGATAAGGTTTTGGGGGGTACCCACGAAGGACGTTGGAGTATACCCATTCCGCCAGCCTACCGCCATCAACGCCACAGGGTAGGTTATCCCACCCTTTATCATCTTTAAAGCTAAGAACCACAACTAGGCCTAGTATTATAACCCTTAGGATTAGAGAATAGGGGTTAGTGATAATGGATAGATAACAAATAAGCTTAGGCTTGCCTGGCTACAGCACTTTATTAAGCACACAGAGGTTAAGAAAGTAGGTAGTTACAGACTACTAATTCTTGATAGCCACGAGAGCCACAAGTCACTCGCCTTCTAGGATCTTTGTGAGGAGAACAATATTATCACCCTCTGTATGCCCCCTTACACCTCACACATCCTTCAGCTGCTTGATGTGGGTTGCTTTACCCCTCTAAAGCGTGCGTACAAGGAGGAGATCCAAGTCTTGGCAAACTGCTATATTAACTACATTAACAAGAAAGCCTTCCTAGCTGCACTTACCCTAGTATTTAACTAGGCCTTCTTAAAGGACAATATCCTATCAAGCTTTAGAGTAACTGGCTTAGTTCTAGATAACCTAGAGGTGGTGCTATCAAGGCTTAAAGTGAAGCCTTGTACACTAACACTACCTTTACCTAGGAGTACCCCTTAGCAGCCTAAAACACCAAGCAACGCCTAGGAAATAGAGGCTTAAACAACGCTAATTCTTAAGAGGATAAGGGACTATAGGAGTTCCTTACCTAAGTCTATTCTTAAGATAGTGCTGTAGGTTAAGAAGGGGTTAACTTTAAAGGTACACTTACATATGTTGCTTAAAGCTTAGATAGATAGTCTTGAGTAAGCAAATTAGGCTGCTTCTAAGCGTAAAAAGCGTAAGAAGAAGCGAATATAGAAGGGGGGGACTCTATTACAGGTAGAAGCAGGGGTAATAGTTACCTAAAAGGATGCTGAGGTTCAACTTGAAGTAGAGAGGCGTGAGGGGAGAGTGCAGGCAGGTGCTAGCAGCAGGGGTATTCCGCGCTGCAGGAGGTGTGGCAACACAGGACACAACAAGCGTACATGCAAGAAAGATACAGTAGAGATAGGCGATTAATTCAAGCTATTACGCACTATTATATCTTGTTGTTGTGTTGAGTTATTCACGTTCAAAGATATATAGTTGCATTTGGTGATTCGCTCAGTGGGGTGATCCGCTCGGTGGTGGACCACGTTACAACTCGCGTCGTATTGCCCAATCACGTACCGGTAACAGCCGTTGCTCGCTTACCCGTGGCCGTGCGGCCGATGAGCCAGTTCAGCCGATGAGCCACCCAGAACATCACAACATTGAGATACCCACAACTTCAACGCGTCACAACTCCACCACCATAGATCTAATTTAAGAAGTAATTAAATATTTAGAGTTAACTAAACAACGCTGTTACAGTAGAACAACTGTTATACACGCTTAAATGTAGAAGAAGCGCGCTAGTAATAGTTACTTAGCCTATAACAGGAGGAGGTACTTGTTGAATACTTAGAAAGATGCACAAGAGACAGCTTGCCACCTGCTAGAAGCATGCTGCAAAATTTCGCCTCTGTGGTTACAAAGTAGGAGGTCTCTAAGAGCTAGATTACTTAGTTTCTGCATCACCCCGCTAATAAGCTTACCACTAAATAGACTACTAGGATAGATTGTGAGCGCTTTTTAGCTAATAGCAAGCGCAAGTACAAGCTGTACTTTAATCTATTGCACTCTAAGATGCGTGAGCATAGTGTTGATAAGCGCAATACGTATAATATAGATAAGAAAGGCTTCTTTGTTAGTATTAACAGTTACACTAAAAGTATAGTCTCTAAGGTAATTAAGGAGTTAAAAGAGCACACTGTAGTGCTTAGAGATAGCAACAGAGAATAGGTAACGCTGCTAGCTTGCGTATGCGCTTCTAGAGAGGCATTACTACCTGCTCTTATCTACTAGGGCACCTCTAGTATTTAATTAACCTAGGTTAACAACCTTATTGCTAAACAACACTAGATTTTTATCTCCTACTTAGCAGCAGGATAGTTAAACAATGACTTAGGGCTTGCCTAGCTTTAGTAGGTGTTTGATCGCTATACAGCAGCTAAAGCTTGCTGTCAATGGCGGCTTCTAATCCTTGACAGCCACAGCAGCCACCTCACGCCTGAATTTCTAGAGTATTACAACGCCAAACGCGTCCTCCTTAACGTAGATTATCACCAAGCCGGCCATATCACCAAACCAGCCACTTTCTCTTAGCACAACCACCTTTTACCCTAATACAACATGCCTTAACAACAACAACTTTAGAATACTACTAGAGAAGGCAGAGTTATCCTTGCTATCTAGGCCTTCTATGCTAGCTAATTTCGCAGTATCTACAGCGCTGCTAGAGCGTTAAACATACCTTATTAGCAGGTCTTAAATTGCCTTTGCAATTTCACGTTTTAACTAGACGTATGTGCTAATTGCTAGAAATTTACTATACTACTAGAGTAGACAATTATCTAGTATATACTTAACCTTAATTTGCAAGGATTTGCGCCCTAGCTATATAAGGTAGCAGATATAGCTAATAAGATACTTAGTGTGCGTAGTAAAGAGCCTGTTAGCAAACTATAGGCTAGCAGGCTTGTAATGCGTTTAGACAAGCTTAAAATAGCCTATAATTAAGCTAAGGATAGACAAAGGATACTATAGGAAGATCCTAAGATAATTAGCACGTAGTTTAAGCTAGTAGAGGATACTAAAGTTAAGTATAGTGTTTATAATAATAACATGCACAACTTTAATAAAACTAGGTTCTAGATAGGTGTTGCTTTGTCTTTAAAGGTTGTAACAGGCTTAGAGAGACGTGCTCAGCCAGAGCTTGTTCAGCCAGGCAATCGCAAGTAGGTTACTGTTATCTAGAGCATCTGCGCTGCTAGGTATGCAACCCCACCTTTTATTATCTACAAAGGACGCGTCTACATTTCTGCCTAGTATAAGGAGACAGATATACCCTATAATTTAAAGTTCTTAGTCTCTAAGAATAGTAAGATAAATAATATACTTAGCCTTAAGTAGTTAAAGCACTTTAACACACATACAAAGAGGTGTTAGGTAGGAGTGTATAGGTTACTTATCTTAGACAGCTATAAGAGCTATCTTAACTAGGAGTTTAAGGACTATTACCTAGAGAATAAAATCCTTACTCTCTATATACTACCTTACCTATTACACATCCTCTAGCTACTTAATATAGTCTTTTTCTTGCTATTAAAGTATAAGTACTCCTAATATATTTAAGACTTAGCATACTAACACATCTTCTATATTAGTAAGGAAGGCTTCCTACTAGCCTTTAAGGATATATTCCTTAATATATTTACAAAGGTTAACTACTAAAAGGCCTTTAAGGTATTAGGGCTTATTCCTTCTAATATATAGGTAGTGTTAGATTGCCTTAAAGTGTGGCTATATACCCTACTAGCAGTACCTCTATCTAAAACACTGTAGCAATCTAAGACACTAAGCAATATATATAAGTTTAGGTCTTAATCTAAGCTTGTAAGTAACTCCTTCTAATAATTACTAAGTATAGCATAAGAAGGGTTCTTAAAGCTTGTAAAAGGGGCTAAAGAGATACTGCATAAAAATGTCCTTATTAAGGCCTATATATAAGAGCTTAAAGAGCAATTAGCAGTAATAACTAAGAGAAAATTGCGTAAGGGAAAGCAGATTTAGTATAGTAGCACACTTAAGTATGGCCTAGCAGCATTGCAGGTAGCTGCTAAGGCGTCTGTAGCAGCTTAGCTATCTAAGAAGACTTAGGGTAGAGGTAGTTAACTAGGAGCTTAATTAACTGTTTAGTGCTGTAGGAACTATAGCAAGACTAGACACAACACACAAACGTGCTAGGAGGGTGCAGAAATATCTTCTAAATCTAATATAAGCATAAAGTATGCTAGGTTATTATTTAATAGTAAGTAGTTATAGTTATAGTAACTTGTGTTAGTTGTGCTATAAGAAAATGGCTAGTTTAGTGATATGGCTGGCTTGGTAATAATCTACGTTATAGTCTTTCTACCTTATTTAACTTACAGCTTGCAGCTGCTTCATGTTGTCCTCTTTGCGCTGCTTTCAAGGCACTACACTAAGGAGCTTACCCACTACCTCTAACAAACCTAAGGCCTTACAAGGATCACAAAACCTAACTTCTACAGCAACTTTTAGCTAGCTTAGAGTGTAACAATAACCTTAGAGCTTATATTAAAGAGTTTTCAAGCTACAGGCGTGTGGCTGATAGATGCAGACGCTGTACTAAACCGCTTTAATAACCACCCACCACAACAAGACAAAGACGCAGAAATTGTAGAGCATGGCGACGGCGATAGCTGGCCTGAGCTGCGCAAAATTTTTGACGCTGCAGTTGCTGACAAGGCCAGAATTAAAGCTAAGCGGCTGCCGCAGAGCCTCCACTTGCTACAGGTCAACAACAAGCTTCTTCGCACTTGAAACAAGGAGCTATGACACAAGCTCAACGTTATTAAGAAGCGCCTAACACAGCAGACAACACTAACTACACAAGACAGCAACAACTGGCACAGCGGCGCTGTCTTCTACAGTCCTAGGAAGCTTGCCTACAACCACGCGCGCAAAGCTGCAGAACTTAATAAAGCTGCGCAGCTACAACTCCAAAAATCTCGTGATAGAAAGGCAAAGGTGGCAGTAACAGCTTAGAAAAAGCAGCAGCAAGAGGAGGCAAAGTTCGCTCAACAGCGTGCTGCTGAGGAGCGTTGCAAGGCAAAGAAAGCACAAGCTGAAGTGCTAGCTGCCAAACAAGCGCTTAAAAAGCAGCAACACAACGCTCTAATTACTTAAAAATCTGCTTAAAGTTGTGTTAACGCTGCACAACTAGCTGCGTCTCCCCCACCTAAAATTACTGCAAGAGGCTGTAACTCACGGTTACTAGCCAAATATAAATAGCACAATTGAAGCGCAAGGCTCTGTATAGCAATACACCAACTTTTCTCGCGATAGCAGCTTTTGAGTGTGGCTCTACAGCTTCATTTTTCTATCGCTAATATCTCGTTGGGGTGGCTCATCAGCTGAACTGGCTCATCGGCCACAGTACCGTGTCCGTGCACCCAACGATCGGAGTCAACCAACGATCAGGGCACAACATTTGCAGTAGATTTCAACGCGTAAAAACTTAACCACTATAACAAAGTTTTTACATGCGCTTGCAGAGATTAATAATCTAAAGCTAGGCAATAAACTTATATATACAATGCTTGTAGGAAAAACACAGTGTTAATTGCAACACGTTGTCCTGTGCATAGCAAGGTGTGCAGGCTCCCTGACGCGTTGCTAATAAGAACTAACAGAAACTCAGCAACTAACAGGAATTAGATCTAGTTAAGTATATAGAGGAGCTGTCAGAGTGTCACTTACTACCTACAAGGCGTCTAGTACAGAATTTCGCATCCTCTGTTGCCTTACAGCCCTGCTCTAATAGCTGGGTTCAGCGCTTCCTGCACTGTCACCGCAATCAGCTCACGTCCCAATGGGCCACTGGCATAGACTCTAATCGCCATAACGCTGAGTCAGCGTACAATTACAAGTTGTACTTTGAGCTTCTGCAGCAGAAGATTACTTAATATGACATTGCGTCAGAAAACACGTACAATATGGATGAGAAGGGCTTCGCAATTGGAGTGCTGGGTAGAACAAAACAGGTGTTCAGTAAGCGTCAATATGAGAAGGAGGTCAGGCAGGCTTGTCAAGACGGCTCACGTGAGTGGATGAGCCTCCTAGCTGCGATCTGCGCTGATGGTACTGCTCTTCTACCTAGCATTATCTTTGCGTCAAAAAACTCCACCCTCCAGAGCTGCTGGGTGGTAGAAATCTAGGCAGAAAAGCACTCAACCTATGTTGCCTCATCGCCCTTAGGATAGACAAACAACAATATTAGACTAGCTTAGCTTAAGTAGGTGTTTAACTATTACTTAAAGCCTAAGGCGTAGTTAAGGTACTGCCTTGTAATTATAGATAGCCACAGGAGTTATCTAACACTAGATTTTATTAATTACTGTCACTAGAAATAGATTAAATTAGTAGTGTTACCTCCTTATAGTACCTAGACTCTGCAGCTATTAGACATAGTCTGCTTTAAACCTCTCTCCTCTAACTACACCTATAAACTTAACAACTAACTTTAGGCATCTTAAGGCCTTGCGCCACTGTCTAAAGGTGACTTCCATGCCCTGTTCTAGCCTGCCTAGGTGAACACATTCAAAGAAAGCCTTATATTAAAGGCCTTTACAGCTACTACTATATCACCTGTAAATCCCAACCGCTACACAGCAGAAGACGACCTCAGCCACCAACCAGAGCAGGAAGCAAGAGCGTCTCTCCCTTGGAGCACACACATCTCACTAGAGGAAGCTGAGCGAAATACGATAGGGGTCTCCAGCATATCGCCAGGAACTGACCACTCTACAGTGCGACTGCTCTGTGCCTGCTAGGCCTAGGTGGGAGAACTTATACAATAGATCTTTTAGCAATACCTTTAACTAAACTACTTCCTAGGCCAGTAGAAGCTTGCAGAAGTAGCTATGATACCTAAGGCAGGAAAGGAAAACTAGACGTTAACCTAATCCTAGAGACCTATAGTGTAACAATGCTCTACGAACAGTGACCCGATACCACTAGGATACTGTTCTAGCGACTCATGACCATGGCCCTTGTCGCATAGCATAAGCTCACACCAAACTGCCACCAAACCCTTATATATAAGGAGCAAGGAACTGTAGCATTGTAGAGTAGTTTTTCTGTATCCTTTTGTACAAGACCTATAGGTGTAGAGAATATATCCTGGTGTTCTTATCATCCTAGCACTCCTATATGCCTCGTAGCGGATTCACACCTATTCCGGATATCTCTCTTCTTGCCTGCGTCGTTACATATAGCACTCCTCTCCTGAATTAGAAAAGGACTTGAAAGGACAGTGGCTAGAAGAATAGCGTGGACTGCTATGACCTACAAGATCCTTAGCCCCTAACATAGAGGCGCCCTCCTAAAGCGCTCTGCTGTAGATCTTACTGCAGCTTTCACTCATAACACAGAAGCTGCGTGGGCTAAAGGCTAGCACGTCACAATGGTAATATTGGATGTGCAAGGCGCCTTTGACGCTCTCCTTAAGAACTGCCTTCTACACTAGATAGCCTAACAGGGCTAGCTACAAAGAACTATCCTCTTTGTTAACTCTTTCCTTACTAATTAAAGGGTCTAAGTCCGCCTAGGCTAAGCTACTACCCCTAGCTGCCTAGTTGCCTGCAGCACGCTGCAGGGCTTACCCCTCTCCCTAATCCTGTACACACTGTATCTAGCAGAGCTACTGTCTATAGATACAAAGAAGAGATTTAGATACATAGATCACATATGCTTATACTAAGCCTTACACTCCCTAGATAAGAGTGTTAAGCTCCTAGTAGCAGACCTACAACAGATTAGAGCATAGGGCATAGCTAACAAGGTCACCTTTGCGCTAGAAAAATAAGAAATAATCTACCTTACTTAACAGAAGAGCACCTACGCCCCCCCTGTGTAGTAGACAAGCATTATATAATTAATCTAATCTTGCTAAACACGTCAAGAACCTAGCTAGCCCTCTAATAGCTAGGGATCTAGTTTAACTATAAACTTACCTTTAAGCAGCATGTAGCTACGCACAACACAAAAGCAGCCAAGGTAGCCTACTATATCCGCAGCCTAGCAAACACAGCCTACAGACCACTAGCTAGCTCCCTTTGCAAGGCTACCCTCGCCTGCGTATACCCGTCTCTTCTGTATGGGGCTGAGTGCTGGTACAGAGGCCGTACTAAACCACCACGTACACTCAAACCTGGAAGACCAGCAGAAGTCAGCACATATATTGGGTGGCACATAGCGGTTATGGACAAAACAATAGCTATAGCAGCAAGAGGGATCCTCCCAGTGTGGCGAACAACCCCTATTGCTACTCCCTTCCAAGACGCTGGACTACCCTCTGCTGCCACTGCGCTGGAAGAAGCCAAACTCCACTTTGCAACACATCTACGCAAGGTAGATGCAGAACATCCACTTGCCAGCCACACAGCAGCTATAAGGATGAGCATAGGCAGGTTAGCTAGAAAGCTGCAGCAAATGCGGACCAAGGTCTAGTATCTAGGATCTCTTCTACCTAAGATACCTAGGACAACACTATTAGCCCCTTACTACTCACCTAGCTACTGCACAGACCCTACTATAGGCGTAGAAAAAAAGTCTATAGCAAAGGCTTTCTAAGAATAATAGGCTAACCTTCTACCTTAAGATATTACTATCTTCTTAGATAGCTCTAAATAGTACACAAAGGAAGGAGAAAAGTAGGTTACCTATAGCTTTGCTGTGTATTAGAATAGAAAGCAATGCAGACTAGATGTAGCTTACTCTACTCTACCTCGCACGTATTTAACGCTAAGGCAACTAGAGCGTGGAAAGGCCTCTAGCACACTATCAGACAACTAGCGCTCTGCACGCGCCAAATCTGGCTATGCATAGACAGCACCTCAGTCATATAGTGCCTTAGGGGCGACGCACTCCCTACCACACAGTGGGCCTTCCTAGAGTGCCACAGTGCTATAGAGACACACGACGTCTCAGTCAAATAGGCCCCTGGGCACCTAGGCATTGAAGGAAACAAAGCAGCAGACAGACTTGCTAACCTAGAAGCCTAGCACCCACCACCCCCAACTAGGATAGCAACTATGCCTACACTCTCAGGCATCAAGACAATAGCCTACAAGATGCTACAGAACACGCAATAAATATAGTAGTCTAATAAGAAGACTAAGCTCTTAAAATAGTACAAGAGCTAGGATCTTAACTATATACTACGCAGTAGACTACCAAAACTAGACCTACTAAGAGCTACCCTAGCTAGACTGCTTTTAATCTAATCTATACACAGTAACTTTGCCTAGTACTACTAAAAGTACAGACACAATAACGCAACACTTACCTACTTATATAGGCATAATAAGACGCTAGAGCACCTTGTACTCTGCTGCAAGACCTAAGGTTCCTTTAGCTAATAGCCACTCTAACTACCTATACTACCATCCAGCTGTAGCGAAGGCGTAGCATATACTAGTGTACTTATTAGGGATCTAGAGGCCTTTAAAGCCTTCACCCAACTCACTCAAAACTATACCAAGGTCTGCCCCTAGTAGCTTACCCTATGCTGCGACAGCAGCAAACAACTATACTCTTTCCTTTCTCCCCTTCTTACTCTCCCTCTCTCTTCTACTCTTATAGCATTCTACTGCCTTTGAACACACAAAAGGGATTCACCCTAATATACATCAGGAAAAGTTTTTCAAAATCCAGCCCAGACTGGCTATTGCTGACAGTTGTGGCATAGTCGTGCAATAGCTGTTTAACAGCCCTAACAGCCCTAATTTGCGCCTAACAGCCCTAATTTCGCGCCAATATTACTAACAGCTAAAACACTAAGTGCCTTTATTTAATAAACTTAAATTAATGTTATAATGTTGTTATATAGCTACCCTTAGTTCTGCTAGCACTAGTATTAAATATTTAAAAATTGCAAAATTTCATGTACAGATAGAGCGAAATTGTAGCTTTAAAATAAGTGAAAAATTATTATTGTAGGCCTACTACAACACAAGTTATAGAGTGTTGAAGGTTTGTTTGTTAAAGGTTTGTATTTTGAAGTTGCGACAGCACACCATAGCAGCTGCAGCTGCGCCAGCACACAATGTATCAGCTGCAGCTGCAACAGCACACGACGTAGCAGCTGCA
>NW_022984803.1:260928-271125 GCF_010094145.1 Didymella exigua CBS 183.55
TAACGACTATGCACGAACACGACACGTGGCATAGCGCTCATAGCAGCTAGAGGCAAAGCTAGCTGGCTAGCACTATTATTGTCTATATATATTATACTACGCAACGAATACTTGCTTAAGTATTCTTGTGCTTACCTTTTGGTATAGGCAGAGAAGTCACGTAGTATTGACTTCGAGGGCAGGGCGCCTACTCTGTTACAGGTAGTGTGTTAGCACTGTAATCCTATAGCTCAGCACGTTGTATATGCCCTTCGGGAGGCGAGATAGTGGACTTAATCCCTATTATCTAGACGTAAAATGAATACCAACCAACCAACCAACCAACCAACCTGTAAATCCCAACGTTATGCTTAATAGGTTCTGCTACACCACCCCTAACAACTTATGATTAGTCTCCTCTAGTTCTACAGTTTATTCTACAGAGAATTAGCTTAAGGCTTGCACTACACTTCAGGCAGAGGTGAAGGATTTGCGCAGTGTAGGCGCGCAGAAGCTAGGTTAAACTATCCACTATCTATTATCTTAAGTAGAGTTGCTTTAAGTTAAAGTAGAAAGCCTATATAAGAAGCTATACTAAAACAGGAAGCATAAGAAGCAACCTAACAGGCACCTAGACCTGTAACAACACTAAGAGTATTATAGAGGTGTAATAATGTAGTCTCCTCAGTCCTTCCAGGAGGCGCGCGCTCACATAGCTGTTGCAGACCACAAGAGGCAAGAGGAGGAGCAAAAAAAGGCAGAGACAAAGGAGCAAGCTGCTGCTAATAAAATCTACAATAAGAAGATAGCAAGAGAAAAGCGTAAGCAGCAGGCAGAGAAGAAAAAAGCAAGAGACTAGGCCAAGGCAAAGAAGCAAGCAGCTATTAATGCTTGCAAAGAGCAGAGACATAAGGATAAGGAAGCTTACAACGCTAAAAAAGCTCTTAAATTATCCTAAAGAGGCAATTACACATCCTTAAAAGCTTCTGTAGTTAAACAGAAGCCTCTGCGTTATGATGTAGGTACTTGTAGTTATCCTAAGCCTGCAACACCTCCTCTGCTACGCCTAACTATTATCACCTAGAGTGGCCGCACTGCCACAAAATACTAGTAACTTTGTATTAGGAACTTTGTTGCATAGGTCTATAGAATGCTCTATCAAAATATCTCACGATAATAACTATTGTAGGTGGCTCTACAGCCTCAATTTTGTGATGGCCGTACAGGCTCGGAACGATCGTTGGTTGACTCCGATCGTTGGGTGCACGGACACGGTAGCACCGGCAGCCCACACGAAGTCCTTCCAGCCTGCGGAGAGCACTACGCGACGGAATTCACATAACTTAGAAGTCACCACAACACCAGTCGATAAGCCCTAGAACTCACAAGCGCTTTCCGCTTGAAGCCATGCAAACCGGCGGGCAAGCGCCAGATAACGGCGTCGGGAAAGCGCAACCCGTTCTGATTTGCCTGATCGGGATACCTCTCCCCACACGATGAAAGAGCCCCGCGCTGTTAGCGCCACTGTGACCACAAATCGTGGCCGAGAACGGGCCAGGATTTCGCGATAGTCATTGGAGCTGATGTAGTATAAAGATGGTAGGCTGAAGGGTTATTTGAAGGGTACTGCCATCTCGCTCTTAACTTACGACGCAACGGAATTGGAGAAGTAGATACAATGGCAGCGTCAGAGCCATCATACCTCATCGTTGGAGCCGGTGTTTTCGGTGTTTCTACTGCCTACCACCTGATCAAAAAGTATCCTAACCGCCAGATCACTATTCTCGACCAGGATCCGTACGATGGCGACAATCGCGTAGCTGCATCATGGGACTGGAACAAGGTTGTGCGTGCTGATTACGACGACATCGTATACACTGAGCTCGCCCTCGAGGCTCAGGATGTGTTCAACGAAGACCCTCTCTGGAAACCTTACTTCCACCAGACCGGTATCTTCTGGGTGTGCCGCTCAGACTATGCCCAGGACGTCATCAACAACTACAAGAAGCTTGGACGCGTCGCCGACCTCAAGGCTGTGTCTGTTGAGGAAGCTAAGAAGCTATTCGGAGGCCTCTTCGAGGATGCAAACTATGACGGCGCGAAGGAAGTGCTAGTTAACAAGACAAGTGGCTGGTCGGAAGCCGGCAACGCCTTGCGAGCTGTGACCAAATGGTCAATAGAGAAGGGTGTCAAGTACGTCGTGGGAAAGGCTAAGAGCCTGGAGTTCGACAGACACAACACATGTACCGGTGTCACAACAGAAGACATGGTGCTGCGTGCAGCCAATGTCATCCTGTCGACCGGAGCCTATACTGGCAAGCTCCTGGAACAGGCTGCAAAGGCAAGCGGTAACAAGAATCTCCGAGCCGGACACAGAATTGTTGCTGGTGGTATCACCACTGGCATGACTACTCTCGACGAGAAGTCATACGAGCGTTTCAAGGACATGCCCGTCGGTGTGCAGGGATACAACGCCCAAATTGGTCCTTTCATTGGCAGCTTGCCTCCTACCAAGGACCGCGAGCTCAAGTGGTGGGGAGAGAAGATCTTCAAAAACACACATGAGGCCGTCCCCGGCAGCTGGATCTCAGCGCCACCGACAGGGAAGGACTACAACCAGTGGGATGTACCTGGGCCACTCAAACTTGACATCGATCACGCAAACGACGTCTTCTACGGCAAGAATGGTGCCAACTGGAAGATGGACAAGCATCGCATCTGCTGGTAAGTTTCCTCTCCCCCCTCAGCTTGATTGCACATACTGACAACGACCAGGGATGCTTTCACGACAAGCTCCGACTTCATAATCTCGCCACACGCCGCGGCAAAGGGTCTGTACATCGCCACATGTGGCTCGTTCCACGGCTACAAGTTCTTCCCAGTCCTGGGCAAGTACGTTGTGCAGATGTTGGAGGGCAATTTGAGGCCAGACCACAAGGAGAAGTGGGCCTGGGATCGGGAGAGGCCTTCTCCTTCTCTGAACCCCGACTGGCCAAGATTCGAGATGAGGGATCTGTTGGATCAGTGGCCCAAGGCGAAGCTGTAGTGGATAGCGAAGCAAACTAAGTGAAGCGTTTGGGAAGGTACATCTAAGCATTAAATGCGCGGCATTTGAACCACAATTTGGTCTTTGGTAGAGACACACCAGCAACATGATATTGCATGCCAAACAAGCGCAACGAAATAACATGGGAAGTATGATCAGCAGCGTAATAATTAAGCTCAGACTCTGTCTACTGTTGCTGACCTTTCTGCATCCCATGCGGCGCTAGTACTGCTAGCGAGCACCCCACAGCTCCGCACAACCCACACCTGAACAGAACTTGTATTAGCAAATAAAAAGTGCAAAAAAAGATTCGTCGCTAATTATTGGCGGTACCTGGTACTTATTAGACACTGAGGAGGAGAGCCATGATGAAGGGGAGTGAACTAACCGTGAATCGAACACGGGCTGGCGCGGATCTGGATCAGAACACTAGGTGTTCGCCAGCCACAACGCGACGTCATACCACTAGACTATGGGGTTGTTAGTCGCTGGGGTGGACAGTGAGAGCGATTGAGAGCTTACCCATACCACCTCGATTGGTGAGCATCTTCTGATGCTTTGATGAGTCATCGAAAAATTATTGGACTAATATACTTAAAGACAAACGAGGGTTTCCACCACCGTGCACGGCAGCCCTGTAAGAACAATTCTAGTGAGTGATAGTGTGGGTCGATTCATGATACTATGGTATCCGGCAAAAGTAGTGTACATTGGCCAGTGCACGTCAGGGGTGTTGCCTTGGGACAGCGAAATGGCTCTATTAACTAAAAATACTCCAAATAACGTACCTCACGCGCGAGCCGATCACTCTGCCAAGACCACATCAATCTGCCACCCTATTATGGCCTGCATTAGCCCACGTTGGCCTTTTATTTAGTAGTAACGTACCTCACGGGCGAGTGGCCGGATTTTGCTAAGACCCCACCAAACTTCCACTTCTCTTGTACGTTACAGTAAGTCACTGTAACTTACTATAACTTATAGTATACAGCACTAATCTACAGTAGCTTACGTATCTTTTATGCACGTTTGCGCGTTCTGCCCTGCCTTACCACATGTGCCACAGCTTTGTAAAGACTGTGTAACGTAGATTATCACTAAGCCGACCATATCACCAAACCAGCCATTTTCTCTTAGCACAACTAACACAAGTTACTATAACTACAACTACTTACTATTAAATAGTAACCTAGTAACGTAAAGCACCACCGAGCCGGACACACCACCGAGCCAGACACTTTTTCTTGGCATTGTGAACACCATGTACGGGACAAGCAATTACTTACTACTTACTACTTGCTACAGAACCTGCGTACAACGCACTTGCATCAGATGCAGACTCTTCTTCTGTATCTTTCTAGCACGTACGAGCGTTGTGCCTAGTCTTCCCACAGTTGCTACGGTGCTGTTGACCTGGCTGTGCTCTTTCTTAACTACTACTACCACGCGCTTTCTTTAACACTGTACGAGCTGCAGCTACGCTTCTAGCTACTAACAATGCTGCTTCACTATACTCTATTGTGCCCCTATACTAGATCTACTTTCTTTTTTAAGTCTTGCGCTTTATTATCTCTGCAAGTTACTCTTTAAGCTCCTGTACACAAGCCTTAATAAGCAAATTTTTATATAGCATCTCTTTAGCTCCTTTAACAAGCTTTAAGAGCCCCTCCTAAGTAGATATTAGTAACTATATAAAGCGCTTACTTATAAGCTTTAATTATAACCTAAATTTGTAGGTATTGCTTAGGGTTCTAGATTACTATAGTGTTTCTAGTAGAGGTATTAGTAGAGGAGTATAAAATTACACTTTAAGCTAATTAAGGACTGCCTGCGTGTTAATAGGGACTAGCCCTAATGCCTTAAAGGCCTTTTTACAGTTCTTGTACGTGAATATATTAAAAAACACGTCTCTAAAGGCTAGAAGGAAGCCTTCTTTATTAATATAGAAGACATGTTAGGATGCTAAGGCTTATATGTGTTAGGAGTACCTTAGTTTTAACAGTAAGAAACACACAATAGTAAGTAGCTAAAGTATATGTGATACGTAAGGAGGCATACAGAGGGTAAGGATTCTATTCTTCTAGTAGTAGTCCTTAAATGTAACGGGCTAGGCCCGATGGTAGCGCCTTGGCCAACCTCCGAGAGGAGGTGCCTGCCCAGCTGTACCCCCAGTAAGGAGGTCCCAATCTTGACTAATTGTGTAACCTCCGCTCGGAGGACATAAAAGTCTGCAGACCTCCGCCTGCAGCCACTCCCCAACAAATCCATTTGATTCATACTTGCAAATAGCCCGCAGAGGCCAGCTCCTTACTGTAACGGTCTAGACTCTAAAGCTAAAGAAGAGCTAGAGCTAGCCGGTTACATTAGCTTAGCCGGCTTGGCTAAAGCTGGATATATATTACCTACGCAGTTAACAAGACGTCTAGTTAACTTGTGCATGCTTTTTAGCAAAAGTTGTTAGGAAGTAGATATCCTTTATTGGCCTTTGGCCAGACTACTACACTTACATTAAATTCCTAGTTAAGGTGGCTCTTATAGCTGTCCAAGATAAGCAGCCTGTACAACCCCCTCTAACGCGCTCTTATATGCGCGTTAAAATGCTTTAACTACTTAAGACTAAGCGCATTGTTGGTCTATCTGTTCTTAGAGACTAAGAGCTTCTAGCTGTATAGGATATTAGTCTCCTTATACTAGGTAGAGATATAGACACGCCCTTTGTAGATAATAAAAGGTATAGTTGCATACTTAATAGCATAGATACTCTAGATAACTGTAACCTACTCCTAATTACCTAGCTAAATAAGGTTTAGCCTTGTACGCCTCTCTAAGCCTGTAACAACCTTTATTAAGCTAATTACTTCTATCTAAAAGCTAGTCTTATTAAAGTTATAGATGTCCTTATCTAGGACCCTATACTTGTCTTTTATCTCCTGTTTAAGCTTAAACTACGCGCTAATTACCTCTAGATCTTCCTAGAGTATTCTCTTACAGTCCTTTGCTTAATTAAAAGCTATTTTAAGCTCCTTTATACGTGACACAAATTAATTAGCCTAGTTCTTACTAATAGGTGTCCTACTATGTAAAGCTAATAGTTTGTCTATAATATCTACTACCTTACACAGCTAGGGGGCAAATCTGCGCGAATTAAGGTTAAGGATATATTATACAATTATTTACTCTTCTATTGCATAGAACGTATAGCTGTTAGGTGGTGCTTCTTATTAAAATGTGTAAAGAAAGTAGGGGAAGGACTAGACTACTTTCTTCCTAGTCTAGAAGGACCTAGACAAATCTAGACTAGCTTTGTCTAAATAGGAAGCGTATAGCCTAATAGAGGTAAGGTAGGGTTATGTAATATAATAGACAAGTTATTATATTAGATACTAGGGAAAGATTCCTAGGCTAGGTACAGAGCAAACAGAGGGGGAGAGCTAGAGGTATTTATGCTTCCTCTCCTCTGTCTGTATTTCTAAGCAGAACGTTCTAGACTCCTCTAGGTGGGTCTACTTCATCTATGCTTAGTATTGCTGCATATGCAAGCAAGATTACATAGGTGTTTGCGTAATCATATACGTCAGCATCTTATAGAGTAGGCTACTCTATTTGTAAGCAGAGGGTCTAGAACATTTCTAGTTACTAAAAATAGAGAACAGCATATCTTAAGAACAAGAGGAGATACAGGCTTTGTAAGCACACCATTCTAATCCTCTCTTCTTAGACATTACAATAGCAATGCTTAGGTAAGCATAGCGCTATACCTAAGAGGGAAATACGCTAGATAAAGATTATAAGAACAAAGTCTTATAACTTTACACACCCCCTTAATCTTTATTCTAGCAATTTATATGCTTTGTCTAAGAGATAGCAATTTAGATTCTCTTTTTAGTAGACAAGCATTATAGCTTAGTAATAATAGTAATGCAATTTAGTCCTCTTATATATAAGGTAGCACTAGTAGTCTTTCTTTAGATCTACTAGGTTTATCCTACTAGTAAACTGTTTAAATTTGGCGTTACTAGTAGGCTTAGTTAGATTGTCTGCGAGTATAGTACTAGTGTTCTCATATACTAGTTCTATATGTTAGCTTAGCAGGTTTTCTCTAACAAAATGATAAGTTATATCTACGTGCTTAGTCCTAGCATGATAGATAGGGTTTTTAGCTAGTTCTATAGCACTAAGACTATCTGTTTTAATAACATTAAGTTTATTAAATATAGAGTAGTCTTTAGTAGAGCTATTAATAAACAGCTCCTTTATAACATTTTGTAGATATAAGCTTTCTTTAGTAGCTTCCTTTAAGGACATATATTCTGCTTCTGCAGAACTAAGAGCTACTATTTTTTGTAGTTTAGAAAGCCAGCTAATAGCTATGTATTTACTACTAGCCACGTTTTCTAAGCTAAATATATTGCCTATAGTAGACCTTCTAGAATCTAGATCACCCCCCCAATCTGCGTCAGATATGCCTACTAAATTTATAGGCTTTAAAGTCCTAGCAGACTGCTTAGATTCTAGAGTAAGATCTAATCCTAGATCTTTAGTCCTAACAATATAACTAAAGACATAGTCTAGGTACTTATAGTGCTCTAGACTAGGATTAGACATAAACCTAGCAAGGTAGTTAACACTATATACTAGGTCAGGCCTAGGAAAGATTGTTAAGTATATTAGACTACCTATTTGCTGTTAAAAGTCCTTTAGTATAGTACTTTCTTCTAGGTTTTTGCTTAGTTTTATACCTATAGGCAGAGGTATATATTTAGGCAAGTTATCTTGCTTATTATACTTTTTAAGTATATTAGCAATAAAGTTCCTTTGTGTTATAATTAGAGACTTCTTCTTTCTATCCCTAATTATCTCTACACCAAGGAACTCTCTAATCTCGCCTAGATTTGTAACTTCTAATTTAGAAGTAGTAGTTAGGTCTTTATAGAGACTCTGTACAAGGCTTATATCTTTTGCAAATACTAGTATATTATCTACATGTGTTGCTAGGACTATAGGCTTGTCCTTGTGCACAAATATACTAGTATCTATTCTTAGACTACTAAATCCTAGCTTTTGTAGAATATTAGTTAAGAATAGCTACTATTATCTACTAGCTTGTTTCAAGCCATACAGAGCTTTGTTTAACTTGCATACTATAGTAGAGTAGTTCTTATCTTCTATAGCAGTACAAATAGATTTTAGAAGATCTTTATCTGTAGTCTCTTCTTTAGCTCGTTGTAGTATGTACTTTTCTAGGCCTATAGGCAGTTGCGTATAGATGTTATCTATATCTATATCTGCATTAGGGAACGCTTGCTTTACATCCCATGTGTAGATTTCCCAATCTAAATAGGCAAATATAGATAGAAGTAGCCTAATTAAGCTAGGCTTGCTAGTAGATGCAAAGGTTTCTTTATAGTTTATACTATACTTTTGTAGAAAGCCTTTAGCAACCCACCTAGCTTTATACTTCTTAATAGTATTGTCTAAGTTATATTTCTTAGTAAGAACCTACCTGCCTTTTATAACAGAGGTAGTCTTTAGTCTCTTAATAATAGACTAGGTATTACTTTTAATTAGATCCTCTACCTCTACTTGCATAGCTTTTAGGTAGAGGTCTTTATTACTTCTAAGTAACACCTCCTTTAGGCTTCTAGGTTCTTCTAAGTTATTGCTATTAGAAGTAGCAAGTATATTCTCTAGTATTGCTTTATTATATAGAGATATCCAGTCTTGCTTGCTATTTACTTCATTAATAGCATTTGTAGTAATACTATTTTAACTAGTGTCTTCTTTAATAATAGAAGTGTAGACAGCTAGTTTATCTTTAGAACTATCCTCTAGCTCTTTTACTCTAGGCAAGTTATCTATTGCACTAGAAGTAGAAGGTTTCTTATTAATAACGACCTTAGGATTTCTTCCTATAATTCTATACATAGAGCTACTAGATCTATTAGGCTGTAGTCTAGTAAATACTCTCTAAATATTATTGTTGTTATTAGGCTTAACGTGGTTTATCACCGAGCCGCCAGGTATCACCGAACCGCCACCCCTCGCCAATTTTGCGACTGTTACGATAATTATTACAATGCCATCACAACGCAACGCGCAATCACCCTATAACGAAGGTACACTATACCTTGCTATCCAAGCTACAAAAGCTACTGTGCCTGACAGTATAAATCACGCGTCTAAGGCCTTTGGTGTTCCCCAATCAACGTTAAGAGACTAATGCGTAGGAGGGCTTGCACGACGCAATCGCGAGGCCAATTCAAAGAAGCTAACAAAGGTAGAAGAGGAGGCAATAGTTAACCGTATACTTGAGCTGGACAGGCAAGGAATAGGCGCAACAAAGACTATGGTGCAAGATATGGCTAATGATCTGCTTGCTGCACGTGGTGAAGGACCTGTTGGCAAGCTCTAGGTAAACAGGTTCAACACGCGTACCCAACAAATCAAGCTTTGACGTAGCCGACCGTACAATTGTTAACAAGCCCTGAATGAAGATACACGCGTTATAACACCCTAGTTTAAGCTAGTTAGGAATACAAAGGAGAAGTACAGAATCCTGGATGGAGATACCTACAACTTTGATGAGACTAGGTTTATAATAGGCATAATTAGGTCTAAGATGGTGTTCACAGGCTCAGAGAAGCGATCTGACCCTAAGAATATCCAGCCTGGCAATTGGGAGTGGGTTACAATCATCATTGGTGTCTGCGCTGCTGGCTAGGCTATCCCACCCTTCATTATCTTCCAAGGCAAGGTCCTGATTACAACCTAGTACCCTAATCTGCCTCGCAATTAGGTAATTGCGACTAGCAAGAATAGCTAGACAACAAACAAGCTTGGTCTAGAGTGGTTAAAGCACTTTAACGCGTCTACAAAAGAGCGTACTGTTGGCGCCTACTGTCTACTTATTATTAATGGCCACAAGAGCTACAACTCTGCAGAGTTCAAGGAATACTGCGCAGAACACAAGATTATTACCTTGTGTATGCCCCTACACTTATCGCACCTGTTGCAGCCGCTTAACGTGGCCTGTTTTGGCCCCTTGAAGAGGGCGTACTTAATTAAGGTTGACACCTGGTCACAATACTTAAAGACACAAATCAAGAAAGAGTTCTTCCTTACTAGCTTCTAGACAGCCTATTACAAGGCTATTACAAAAGACAATATCCACA
>NW_022984803.1:274590-276482 GCF_010094145.1 Didymella exigua CBS 183.55
CTCAAGCTCACGTACGTTGCTTGGCGTACGAGCCTCCCAGAGAGCCTCTGGCAGAGCAGCTAGAGGAGGCGTGCGCAGCTTCACGTCTAGCTTTGACAAAACAACGTCAGGATGGAGAGGGACAAGGCCTGCGCCTTGGAAGGCTGAGCAGATATTGGCTGTTGTGAACGCGCGATCAAAGGCTGCCTTGAACGCTGGCAGAAATTCAAGCTTGGTGATGTGGTTGATGTGGTGGCGGATCAGAGCCTTAATCTCACGGCTGTACGCGCGCTTCAACGGCGAGAAGCAGCCAACGTCAAGTGGCTGCAGCAGGTGAGATGAGTGAGGTGGCATGCAGAGCGTGTAGATATTGTTCTCCTTGCAGAGCTCTTGAAATTCAAGAGAGTGGTGGCTCTCGTAGCCATCAAGGATAAGCAGGCAACGTGCACCTACGCAACGAGTCTTAGTATGGGCGTGAAAGTGCTTTAGCCACTCAACTCCAAGCTCGTTATTCGTCCAGCCATTGTCGCTGACTACAATTACCCAGTCGCGTGGGATCTCTGCCTGCTCGTACCAGGCAGATAGGTGATATTGGCCAGCAAAGATAAGGAAGGGTGGGATTATCCAGCCAGCAGCGTTGATCGCAGCGATAGCTGTTACCCACTCGCGATTACCAGGCTGAACAGCCTTTGGCCGGCCTCTCCTCTCTAATCCAGTCACAACAAGCTAAGTTGTGATCTTGCCCATTATAAAGCCAGCCTCATCAAAGTTATAGACGTCCTCATCACAGATGCCGTACTTGGCCTTCGTCTGCTCCACGAGCCTGAACCAGTCTTGGATAAGAACAGGGTCCTTGCATAGAGCTCTCTGCCTGTCGTACGCTCTGTTGAAACGCGTTGTGAGAGAGTCTGTACGCTTGACAAAGTTGCGTGGCCAGTGGACGCCGACGTGACCTGCGCTGCGCGCAGCTAGCAGCTTATCAGCCATATCACGTACAGCTGCGTACGTAGGCGCAAATCCACGTTGATCTAGATCCAGTATATAGCTTGTGATCACCTCCTCCTCGCGCTGGGTAAGCTTCTTTGAGTTGGGCTGGCAATCGCGTCATGAGGGCCTGCCAGCGCGTCAGTGGCGGAGCGTTGCTTCAGGAACGTTGTAGATCGTGGCAGCAGGACAATTGCCCTGGATCTGTTCAGTGTTAATAGATGAGATAGCAAGCTGAATATCTGCTTCATTTAAAGGCAATTGAGTAACGTTGCGTGGAGCCATTATACGTTGAGATGGAAGAGGCAGGCAAAGTTGGTGGGGCGCGTCGCTCGCTTGTACGCGTCGCTCGCTTGTAAAGTACGTTATTACTATCTCTTCTAAGTTTATAGTATTAGAAGTTCTAATAGACTGCGTAATAACAGTTACTATATACTTATATTCCTTACTTAGATTATTAAGTAGGAGAGTAACAATAAATCTATTTAGTAGACTAATACCTCTAGACTCTAGATTATTAATAACTCTTCTAAAAGAGTTAATATATTCTTCTAGATTGCCTTTACAGCTATTTAGAGTAGTGTTTATTAGCTCCTTAGATAGTAGGAACTTACTACTAAATCCTTTAGCCTTATATAGATTTTTAAGTGTATTCTAAAGAATATATAGATTGCTTATAAATCTAGTTTGTAGTAGAGGGCCATCCTCTAAGGCTAGCTTAATTAAAGCTGTTGTCTTATAGGCATTTTTGTCTAGGGTTTTAGTATTATCTACTATAGTAGCAGGATTACTAAGTATATAGCTTAGATATCCTTTTTCTACTATAATAGCCTATATTCTAATAGCCTAGATGTTGTAGTTAAGACTACCTTTAAGCTTAGGGAGCTTAATAGACTCTAGCATCTTGTAAATAGGCTAGTTAGTCTTTT
>NW_022984803.1:277753-278172 GCF_010094145.1 Didymella exigua CBS 183.55
GCTTAGGTTAGCTGCTTATATAAGCAGTAGCTATAATTATAGCTAGAACTAAGTCTTATAGAGTATATAAAATTCTCTATAGGCTATAAAGAGCCGGGCTCATAACCTGTAAAGAAAGTAGGGGAAGGACTAGACTACTTTCTTCCTAGTCTAGAAGGACCTAGACAAATCTAGACTAGCTTTGTCTAAATAGGAAGCGTATAGCCTAATAGAGGTAAGGTAGGGTTATGTAATATAATAGACAAGTTATTATATTAGATACTACTAGGGAAAGATTCCTAGGCTAGGTACAGAGCGAATAGAGGGGGAGAGCCAGAGGTATTTATGCTTCCTCTCCTCTGTCTGTATTTCTAAGCAGAACATTCTAGACTCCTCTAGGTAGGTCTACTTTGTAATCTATGCTTAGTATTGCTGCATAT
>NW_022984803.1:278637-283573 GCF_010094145.1 Didymella exigua CBS 183.55
GAGATTACAATAGCAATGCTTAGGTAAGCATAGCGCTATACCTAAGAAGGAAATACGCTAGAGAAAGATTATAAGAACAAAGTCTTATAACTTTACACCTCTAAACCCTTATATATAAGGAGCAAGGAACTGTAGCATTGTAGAGTAGTTTTTCTATATCTTTTAATACAAGACCTATAGGTGTAGAGAATATATCCTATTGTTTTTATTATCCTAGCACTCCTATATGCCTTGTAGTGGATTCACACCTATTCTGGATATCTCTCTTCTTGCCTGCGTTGTTACAACAGTAACCTACTCGCGATTGCCTGGCTGAACGAGCTCTAGCTAAGCTCGTCTCTCTAAGCCTGTGACAACCTTTAAAGACAAAGCAACGCCTATCTAGAACCTAGTTTAATAAAGTTGTTTATATTATTATTATAAATACTTTACTTAACTTTAGTATCCTCTACTAGCTTAAACTATATGCTAATTATTGTAGGATCTTCCTGTAGTTTCCTCTGTCTATCCTTAGCTTAATTAAAGGCTATTTTAAGCTTGTCTAAACATGTTATAAGCCTGCTAGCCTATAGTTTACTAACAGGCTCTTTACTACACACACTAAGTATCTTATTAGCTATATCTACTAACGTATTCCACAGGCGAGCGCCGCACACGGGCGAGCGCCGCACCCCACCAAACTTGCGCACCTCTCTCATCTCAACGTACAATGGCTCAACGCAGCGCTACTCTATTAGCTTCAAATGAAGCAGACGTTCAGCTTGCTATCTCCTCTATCAGTTCCAATTAAATACAGAGCAATCGCAGGGCTGCTACTATCTTAAGCGTGTCTGAACGAACAATCTGCCGCCAACGCGCTGGTATACCTGCCCAACGCAATTGCCAGCCCAACTCAAAGAAGCTCACTGAGCCAGAGGAGCAGGTGATTATCCGCCATATATTGGATCTAGACCAATGTGGATTTGCGCCTACGTACGCAGCTGTACGTGATATAGCTGATAAGCTACTCGCTGCGCGCGGCAGAGGACGCGTAGGAGTTAACTGGCTATCTACCTTTGCCAAGCGTACAGACAGTCTCACAACGCGTTTCAATTTAGCGTACAATAGACAGAGAGCTCTATGCAAGGATCTAGCCCTAATTAGTTAGTAGTTTAAGCTTATAGAGCAAACAAAGGCTAGGTACAGCATATGTAATAATAACGTCTACAACTTTAATAAGGCAGGCTTTATAATAGGCAAGATTACAACTTAGCTTGTTGTAACAGGGTTAGAGAGGAGAGGTCAGCTAAAGGCTATTTAGCTAGGCAATTATAAGTAGGTGACGTTAATTCTGTAATTAACGCTGCTAGCTAGTCAGTACTACTGTTCCTTATCTTTGCTGGCTAGTATTATCTATCTGCCTAGTACAAGGAAGCAGAGATCCTACACAACTAGGTGATTGTAGTTAGCAAAAATAGCTAGATAAGTAATAAGCTAGGAGTAGAGTAGCTAAAGCACTTTAACACTTATATAAAGACTTATATTATTAGTGCGCATTACCTGCTTATCCTTAATAGCTATAAGAGCTACTACTCTCTTAAGTTTTAAGAGCTCTGCAAGGAAAACAATATCTACACACTCTACATGCTGCCTTACTTATCTTATCTACTTTAGCCTCCTAATATTGGCTGCTTCTTGCTATGAAAGCGCGCGTACAGCTGTAAGGTTAAGAGCCTAATCTGCCACTACATTAACCACATTACTAAGCTTAAGTTTCTACTAGCGTTTAAGGCAGCCTTTACACAATTGTTTACGCTAGACAATATCTGCTCAGCGTTTAGAGGCGTAGGCTTTGTTCCTCTCCAGGCAGGCGTTGTTCTATCAAAGCTTGATGTGCAGCTGCGTACGCCTACTACAGTTGCTCTGCCAGAGGCTCTCTAGGAGGCTTGTACACCAAGCAACGTACGTGAGCTTAAGGCTTAATTAACATTATGTCACACAATCGAGCACCTCAATTGAGGGTGTGGAGCTTGCCGGCCCGGATAAACCGGGACGAGCACCTCTAGGTCGAAACCAGAAGCTCGTTTCATCCATTCTTCGTTGACGAGCTACCAGATAATCGGCCAACTGCTCGCTTATCTCGGATCATGTGATCCACACATATTTCCCATGTATATAAACCTTACTTTCGTGATAGGATAGATAGCCACTAATCAAATACTTTCGATCACCTGAGTATAGTCCCACAGGCTCTGTGACAGTTATGAGCCCGGCTTCCTGAGAACAGTAGATCTCCCTGCGCACTTAGCCAATCAAGCTTGTCGGACAAAGCTCAGCCGCTCTAATCAAACCCAAATTCAGAACACACCATCAACGCTATCATGGGCGAGCTAGTCAATTATAAGCTCACACGCTCAATCAGCCATCCCTATGGGTACCTTCCAACTCAAAACAAGAACGGACTGGCCCAACTGGTACATCCAGTTTACCTGGCACGCCAAACTGAGAGATGTGTGGGAGCTAGTCAACCCAGACGCTCCGGACGCTCCAGGAATGCACGAAGGAGCTCCTGAGCTACCTCTCATGAGCTCGGGGGTGGAGTTTGGAGCTGCTGAACAGCAGGCCTTCAGCTCTACTTACGAAAATAGACCCCCGGCTCACTCAACCCGTAGTCAGTCCACCCAACCGATCGACCCTCGAACCCTACAAGGCACGCCTGCCTCTACGAGCCCCGAGGCATACACACAGGAGCTCGCCAAGTATAAGGTCAGGTCGAGCGAATGGGCAGCAAAGGCGGAGCGCCTTCAGAAGCTCTGGAACTGGGTCAACGCTACGGTGGCCCCAGCGATCATCTCACCAGTGATAGTACGGCTCGTTTCAAGCAACAGTACCACCCTACAATCACTCATCCGAGCCCTGAAGCAGGAGCTTGCTCCTACCTCCCTTAGTACCAAGAATCAGGTCAGAGCAGAATATCGAGCTCATCTTGGAGCGGCTAAACAAGGACGAGCCGCTCCTCATGACTGGTACCAGAAGTGGTCATACCTCTATATGAGTGCCAAGGCCTACGATCTTGCGGAGGTTGATAGGGAGCTCGCTGTTCAAGATTTCTTAGATGCCTTGAGCTACTGAATCGCCCTAGAGTGGGCTTGTACTATGCACCAAAGGATCATCCAGGACACTATCCTGGGGCTCGAAACGCTCACTTTAGACCAAGTGAGTAGGGTCTTTAGTAGACTGATGCATGAGCATACTATAAGAACAGGGAAGGACAACCCAGGAGTATTTGCAACATTTAGCAACTGCTCTGATGCTCAAAGCGCTCCTCAGGGTAACTCTAACAGCTCTAAAAACAAGGAGAGATACAAGTGCCCCTGTAATAAGGACAAAACTCGCACCCATAAGTGGAAACCAACTGACTGTCGAGCTCTCCAGACAACAGTCAGAGGCTCGTCTACCCCTCCTTACACTCTGACGGATGAGCGCTGTCAGCAGATACTTCAGAGGCTCGGAACCAACTATTATAAGGATATCAAGAGGACAATTGAGCAGCTGGGCTGGTACTCAAACGCTCTGTCACACAATCGAGCACCTCAATTGAGGGTGTGGAGCTTGCCGGCCCGGATAAACCGGGACGAGCACCTCTGGGTCTAAACCAGAAGCTCGTTTCATCCGTTCTTCGTTGACGAGCTACCGGATAATCGGCCAACTGCTCGCTTATCTCGGATCATGTGATCCACACATATTTCCTATGTATATAAACCTTACTTTCGTGATAGGATAGATAGCCACTGATCAAATACTTTCGATCACCTGAGTATAGTCCCACAGGCTCCGTGACACATTAATATGTGATTGCGTGCACCAGCACAAGAGCTTATTAACGTAGATTATCACCGAGCCGGCCATATCACCGAACCAGCCACTTTCTCTTAGCACGACCACCTTTTACCCTAACACAACATGCCTTAACAACAACAACTTTAGAATACTACTAGAGAAGGTAGAGTTATTATTACTATCTAGGCCTTCTATACTAACGTAATCGGCCATTGAGTCGGCCAGGCAATTGAGCCGGCCACCTTATGCAGCCACCCACCTTGACACGCAGATAACTCAACACCACAACGTCGTGCTGTGGCTCACAGTACGTCAAATTAATCCACTCTGTCTACAGTATCTTGCTTACATGTGCGCTTATTGTGCCCAGCCTGACTACACCTCCCACAGCGTCGAGAACCCTCTCTACTACCACCTGTTCGCACCCTCTCCTCACGCCTCTCTGCCTCTGCCTGCACCACCACCTCTCGTGCAGCTATTATTTCCTCTGCCTCTTGCTGTGATAGGGTTCCTCTATACTAGATCTGCTTCCTTTTACGTGCTTTACGCTCAGAAGCAGCTTTATTTGCTGCTTGAAGCTTAACCATCTCAGCCGCCATAAGCACCTGGGAATGCACCATTATATCAGCTCCCTTTTTGAACTGCTGCACCATCTCAATAATTAAAGCTAGAGATGAACTGTGGTGCTGCCTAATCCAGTCAGATATCAGCGTTAATTGAGCCAATATTTCAGCAGCGTTGCTTAGTGTTCTAGGTTGCCAGGTAGTAGGCCCTGGTAAAGGTGGTGTTGGCGTACGAGGCTTCACTTCAAGCTTTAATAGCACCACCTCTAGGTTGTCTAGAACCAAGCCTGTTGCTCAGAAGCTTGATTAGATATTATTAGATAAAAACGCCTTATTAAACACCTAATTAAAGGCAGCTAAGAATGCTTTCTTGTCAATGTAAGTGACGTGGCTGTTTGCTAAGACATTAATTTCTGTCTTATATGCTCGTTTCAATGGGGCAAAACAGCCCACATCAAGTGGCTGTAGGATATGGGAGGTGTGAGGAGGCATACAGAGAGTAATAATTTTGTTCTCCTCACACAGATCCTGGAAGGCAAGCGACTTGTGGCTCT
>NW_022984803.1:283823-305143 GCF_010094145.1 Didymella exigua CBS 183.55
GTGATCGCGCTGTCTGGTTACCTGAGACTTGATCTCAGGCTTCCGGTTTACAAGGTGCCTGGCCCATTTTTCTCCAACCTTACTACCACCATGGGCAGCTAGCAGTTGATTAGCCATTTCACGTACGTAGCTTAGCGTAGGGGCAAAGCCTCGCGCGTCAAGCTTCCTTATGTATTGTATAACCACCTCCTCTTCAGGCTTAGTAAGCCTTGATCTGCCGTGGTGGGAATCGCGTTGTGAGGTGGTTTTGGCGCGTCAGTCTTAGAGGGTTGATCGAGGAACGTCATAGATAGCAGCAGCGCGCTGTTGGCTTATTGACGCGTTGGATTTCATAGCTTGGATAGCAAGGATTATCCTATCCTCACAAGGAAGTAATCTAAGATCAGGTTGTTGAGACATTAGATGAGAGGTGGAATGAGGTGTGATCTTGGCAAAGGTGGCCGGCTCAATTGCCTGGCCGACTCAATGGCCGATTACGTTAGCTAATTTTGCAGTATCTACAGTGCTGCTAGAGCGTTAAACGTACCTTATTAGCAGGTCTCTAATTGCCTTTGCAATATCACATTTTAACTAGACATACGTGCTAATTGCTAGAAACTTATTATACTAGAGGAGCAGATAATTATCTAGTATATACTTAACCTTAATTTGCAAGGATTTGCGCCCTAGCTATGTAAGGTGGCAGATATAGCTAATACAATACTTAGTGTGCGTGGTGAAGAGCCTGTTAGCAAACTATAGGCTAGCAGGCTTGTAACGCGTTTAGACAAGCTTAAAATGGCCTTTAATTAAGCTAAGGATAGATAGAGGATACTATAGGAAGATTCTAAGATAATTAGTGTGTAGTTTAAGCTAGTAGAGGATACTTAAGTTAAGTATAGTTTTATAACAATAATGTGCACAACTTTAATAAAACTAGGTTCTAGATAGGTGTTGCTTTGTCTTTAAAGGTTGTAACAGGCTTAGAGAGACGTGCTTAGCCAGAGCTTGTTCAGCCAGGTGATTGCGAGTAGGTTACCGTTATCTAGAGCATCTGCGCCACTAGGTATGCAACCCCACCTTTCATTATCTACAAAGGACGCGTCCATATCTCTACCTAGTATAAGGAGACAGATATACCCTACAATTAGAAGCTCTTAGTCTCTAAGAATAGTTAGACAAATAATATACTTAGCCTTAAGTAGTTAAAGTACTTTAACACATATATAAAGATATATTAGGTAGGAGTATATAGGTTACTTATCTTAGATAGCTATAAGAGCTATCTTAACTAGGAGTTTAAGGACTATTACCTAGAGAACTAAATCCTTACTCTCTATATACTACCTTACTTATTATATATCCTCTAGCTACTTAATATAGTCTATTTCTTACTATTAAAGTGTAAGTACTCCTAATATATTTAAGACTTAGTATACTAATATATCTTCTATATTAATAAGGAAGGCTTCCTACTAGCCTTTAGGGACGTATTCCTTAATATATTTATAAAGGTTAACTACTAAAAGGCCTTTAAGGTATTAGGGCTTATTCCTACTAATATATAGGTAGTGTTAGATTGCCTTAAAGTGCAGCTACATACCCTACTAGTAGTACCTCTACCTAAAACGCTGTAGCAATCTAAGACGCTAAGTAATACACACAAGTTTAGGTCTTAATCTAAGCTTATAAGTAACTCCTTCTAATAATTACTAAGTATAGCACAAGAGGGGTTCTTAAAGCTTGTAAAAGGGGCTAAAGAGATACTGCATAAAAATATCCTTATTAAGGCCTATATACAAGAGCTTGAAGAGCAATTAGCAGTAATAACTAAGAGAAAATTGCGTAAGAGAAAGCAGATTCAGCATAGTAGCACACTTGAGTATGGCCTAGCAGCATCGCAGGTAGCTGCTAAGGCGTGTGTAGCAGCTCAGCTATCTAAGAAGACTTAGGGTAGAGGTAGTCAACTAGGAGCTTAGTCAACTATTTAGCGCTGTAGGAACTACAGCAAAACTAGACATAACACACAAATGTGCTAGGAGGGTGCAGAAATATCTTCTAAATCTAATATAAGCACGTAGTATACTAGGTCACTATTTAATAGTAAGTAGTTGTAGTTGTAGTAACTTGTGTTAGTTGTGCTAAGAGAAAATGGCTGGTTTGGTGATATGGCCGGCTTAGTGATAATCTACGTTACCTGCCTTAATTATTAAAGCAATTAACTAGCTTAAGAAGGGCGCTAAGGTAATAATGCTCTCAGCTAAGCTGATGCGTGATCAGATCACCAGCCTTAAGAGAGCCAATAAGGCAGCGTCAGCACGCAAACAGCGTAAGAAAAAGTGTATACAGCAGAGTGGGGTCTTAACAAAGGGAGCTGGAGAGGATCTACTCGCTTAACGTGAGGCTGACCAGCAGATTGCTCGTTAACAGCGTCAAGGAGGAGATCAATCAGGCCTTAGCCGCCAGGCTCTAGCGCGCTGTAGGAGGTGCAGAGAGACTGGCCATAACTCACGTACGTGCAAAGTAGATACTTAAGATACTGCTTTATCTACTCTATTAATAATACATACATTATTATAACGTTGTTGAGTTAGACGTTAAATAAGGTGCGTAAGTTTGGTGGGGTGCGGCGCTCTCCCGTGTGCGGCGCTCGCCTTTGGAATACGTTAGTCCCCCAACTTTCCTTTTGCGGGTCCTTTCGAACGAGAACGAGTTGCTCGATGTTCGTCGTACGGTTCAAATATAGTGACTTGTGATGTACGATGATGGACCAGCCGGACGTGGGGTATATCTGGTTGAATACATCTGCAAAGGCTCACTTTCCAATGCTGACAAACATTATGGTATCTTTACTCCGACTTCTCTTGCACTCTACATCTTTTACTCGACGGCGTCCAAGCTTCCCTTGCCGGTCATTGCAGCAGGCAAGCTGCCCTTCTGCTGCCTCAGTTTCTCCTCAAACTTCTCAAACTCCTTCATCGCGATCTCCTCCTCCTGATCAAGCACCTGTTGCACACCCTTGACCTCCTCGATGTAGTGCATCAACATGCTCTCGATGCCGTTCTTCAGCGTTACGGTGCTGCTGTCGCACGTCCTGCATGCACCGCGCAGCTTCAATAGCACCTGCCCATCCACGAAACCCCGGAAGTCGATGTCGCCTCCGTCTTCCTGGATCGCGGGCCGGATGCGTGTCTCGAGCAGCTCTTTGATCATGCCAACGACCTCGTCGTCGTTCTCGTCGTACGCTAAACTGTCAACCTCAGACCCTCCTTGCCCTTCCTCGCCAGCCTTGGCTTCAACCGTGTTGACGACGGGTGCGCCGGAGGTCAATATTTCGTTAATGACTGCGAAGACCTCGGGCTTGATGTGCGCCCATGGTGTGGAGGAGTCTTTTGTGACGGTGATATAATCGACGCCGAAGAAGACGCTTGTCACGCCGTCAATGTTCATGAGCTGCGCGGCAAGCGGGGAGGGGTGGGGCGGTGCGAGAGTTGAGCGGGGGGAGACATATTCGAGGAAGCCTGAAGATATAGTTTCGGGTAGGACGCGCATATTAGGGTTGAATTTGAGGGCCTGGGAATGTTAGCATGGGCTATGGTACTACTGGAATGCTATGGTAACCGTACGTCAGCGTTTGGTGTGGGCTCGGTCTGTATAAACATTGTTCGCCTTGTAATAGTTGCAGACGGCGATATAGCACCCTGATTCCATCGCTGTGCTCTTGGTCGGTGCTGTGCTGGAGTGGACGTAATTGGCGACGACTTCTGGTGCAGACATCTTGTGGCGATGCGCGGTGCTGAGGAACGGATGGAGGGAGTCGCTCTTGAAAGACCGCGCAAGACCACGTGCGTCATTGTTATCGAGGCCATTGTATCAGGAATGTGTGGATTCGCTGGACGATAAGTTCGAGTTTGGGCAATGGCGATGTTTGAACTGTTTGAACGTAGCAGATTCGGGGAGTCGGCAATATGACGTTAGGATTAATCAGCAGGCTATGTAAGCCGAGCGCTTCATTTCCCTCTGCAGCCAATCACACCCCATCCTTTTGACTATTCCAAAATCCACCAAAAGTCGAGGACACATGGTACGGGCTCATCAGACTTCACAAGGAAGACCATATCAAACATTGAAATCTACATGAAGGGTTCCAATGTTGCGTGGAGTAGGGATGCATGGCAGATGTAAAGAGAAGGAACAACATCCGCCTGCAGGAAGAGTGGACGCTTGAGGACCATCTGGACTACGAGGCGCCCAAGCCTATCAAATATGGAGACAGAGTCGCAAGGCAGCACAATGGCATTTTACCATCAGGCTGAACACAGCTTTTCACGCAAGAGCAGTTCTCGGGTGACGATCGTAACGAAATGTCACCCCTTTCAAACCTTGAGGGTTGAAGAGACGCGCGATATAAGTCATCAACCTTCCGTCCGCCTTAGGGAAATCTTTCATCGAATACACGCCCACTACACCGCCTCTCGAGTCCCAGGACCAGCCTTTCTTGTTCCAAAAGTCTTAAGTTCGAGAAGTGTGAGCACAGCGCCAGCTTGGGATTTAGCCGCCCTATCGTCCCCACAGAATGGCAAGACTATACAGCATCCCTCGACTAGAGACATTGGAGATGGTCACCTAGAGGGGACCAGGAAGGAATTGCAACTTGCTTGGGGACGTAAGCAGTATTGTACAAGTAGCACAAGAGCAGGGGTACACGTCCCACGTTGGAATCGATCGAACGACAGGAGCTCGAAGCTAGCGAACCACTGAGTTTTCTCCGTGACCGGCTGTTTGAGGCTACAAATGCGAGAAAGAAAGAAGCAGATCCGGGGGTGTCCAGTTCGGTCCCTGAGGTGGAAGTCCATGCAGTAACCGATTCGCTCACATTCAAATATCCAGCTACCGCTAGCAAATTGCAGTAACCCTTCGCACTTCAAACAGGACCACCTACAGGATCACTTGAAGTACCACCTGCATCACCACCTGCGATACGATAGACCCAGACACTACCTACAGAAGGCAGAAGGAACAAAGTGGCGGAATCAAGAGCAACAGGCACACAGGTCTTTGGCGTTGATCCCTGCATTAGTGTTGAATATGCAGGACATGATACGAGCCAGATACCATTCTTCACAGACAACGAGCTCATTACTACAACCGGACAAGTCCTATCATCTTCGGGAAATGCATCGAAGTCATACTGTAGTCACAGAGTACGTGTACCAAAGCGTATTCGAAGACCAAATATGGTCGTCATAATTTTATCGTTCAGTACAGGTACGCTTTTTGAACAGACCGGCCAAGACATCACAACTTCGACTGCCTCGATTTCGACAAGCACAAAGTGACCCTAAATGTGGTTCAGGTCTTGCTAGCAGCCTTCGAAGGCCCCCAGGACTGCGGCCTAGGCTTTGTGTTGCGGTATGAAGAGCAAATGTATATAATGAGTGTATTGTGTTCTGTTGTTGTTGTTGTTGTTGTTGTTGCTTGTATCTTTGTTCTCCAAGGCTCGCTGCGGGGTTTGTTTTGATGACGTCTCTGTGACGCAGCCAAGGTAAGAGGTGCTCAACAACATGAGGAAGTAGCACCAGACCACCGCCAACAACACGTGATCCGCTTCTCCTCTCAACCGTTACACTTTGACTAGTATGGCTGCTAAGCTTCGGACGTTGCGCAATTTCTGCAGAACTGTCTTTTCTCTCAGCCCGATTCGCTGATACCAGAAAACCCCAGCAAGACATCGCCAGAGCTCGAATAGTATCACGGCAGACTGCCCATTCTGCACACCGCGCCGAGCTGCAAATCTACACACAATGCTTTCGAAAGCTGAAATACATTTTAAGCACGAGATATCGCATGCCGCTATGTGTCATAGCCTTCCTCGCTACATACGCCGAGCTCAGCCGGGGCAGCAAACGACTGTTTTCCGGAACCTGTGGGTCCAGAGTACTGCTCGACCCTACAGCCTATCTTGCATCGTCCCTTGCGACACTCTGTGCTGCCCACTATATGCCTGCTCATTGCGAACGCCAGGTATTTCCTCAGCATTGAGAATGGCCAACCAACCTCCGAGTTGGACTGGACGGTGATTATAAATAAGGGGAAGATAGCGTCGGATCTTCCAGCTAGGTACGGGGCGGGCAGAAGACGGTTGGTGAGTCGGCAGGAGACGACGGACCGGGAGTTGCCTGAGGAGCCACAGCTGGCCACATGAGGTCAGAGGTCGATTATGAGTGTATAGAAAGCTCGCAAGAAGACGGGTGGGAGTTGGGTGAACATCTAAACCTCCATATACGTGCATACTGTATTCAGAACAATAGTACAATCGAAAATTAAGGACCGCATACAAGGGAGGACTGAGTCACACAGTTCTTCACAGCAAAGCACGACATGACAACAGCACACGACCTGGCAATATGGAGAATAGTCAATCGATAGATTTCCAAACCAAAGGTATGTATAAGAAGATGTATCCATCACCCCTCAATCATACAATAGTCCGCCTGCTCCCAAACCTAAGCAGCCTGCTCCTTGAGCCATGCAATGAAGGTCTCAAGAGTGAACTCCTCAGGCAGAGCACTACCAGACGAGGCAGGAGTAGAGGTAGTCGCGCTGGCAACAGGAGTCTCAGCAGCGACTGAGGTAGGCGCAAAGGACGTAGCAACAGGAGCAGACGCAGCTGCGCTGGATGCGACGGGGGTCCCCTCAGCAACGGCGCTGGTGGCAACGGCAGACGAGAGGATAGAAGAAGTAGAGACAGTAGGGGTGGCGATGGCACTGCCATTGGACGCAGCAGAAGTGGCGGGTGCAGGAGAAGCGTTGCCAGAGCCGCCACAGGTAGCAACGGGGCCACCGGGAGCGGTGTAGGTCGAGGCGTCGAAGCCGTTGTAGACATTTGGGATGTAGATGTCAGCGTCCTCAGCATTGTAGGCGCCGGGGAGCGAGATGGTGGGGCCGCAGGCGCCCTTGCTGCCGGTACCGGTTATCTTGAGCTGGGCGCAACCGATGTAGAACTGGGCACCACCAACGGTCTGAGCACCATGGAGGGCAAGCATCTCAGAGCGGAGAAGGTACTCTCCGCTGGCGAGGCCAGTAGGGAGCTTGAATTCGTGGGTCATGTTGGCGGCCTGCATGATCTCGTTGGCCCACTTGCCATCGACCTGGTCCAGCTCATCGATCTTGAACCAGCCGGCACCGATACCAGTTGCCTGGGCAGCATCGTCGACGGGTCCGTACAGGAAGTGAGTGATGGGGCCGGGGTGGCCGGAGGAGTCCCACTGGACTTTGATGGAGTCGCCCTCAGCGGCGGGCACGGTCGCGACACCGGAGGGGACCTTGGAACCGTCGACGTTGCAGGCCATGTCGTCCGACTTTACGTCGGTGACGGGGCTGTTGGAAGGAGGCATTCTGATGCCGACCTGGTAGCCGGGGGTCTCATCGTTGACCCAAAACTGGTGGAGATTCTGGTGAGCGGACGCAACGCCGAGAAGGGCGGTAGCAATGATAGCTTTGGAGAACATTTTGAAAGTTGATCGGTTGGAGCTCGTTGCGTGAAGTATGTACAACAATGGACTCAGTGATGCCGGATCACGAAAAGAGTGTGAGGTAATGAATGAAAATAAGGAATGGACTGTTGCAAGCAACTGAAAGAAGGACTGGCCGTTAGAATGGTAGAGCAGAGTACACCTGGGCTTGCAACGACTTTAAACTTCTGCCTCCATATTGCCGGCTAAGACGAGAGTTCTTCAATCTGCCAGCCGCAACAATTAATTCCGATATACAGGGTAGTCGCATGGATCCTTCACAGCAGCCGTTGCCGCTTTCCTTGCTGTGGACCCCGTAGAGCAGGAAGCGAATCGCCTGATAATCTGGATGAGGCAGCGGCTTGACCAATGTCAGAGTAGTCGCGATATCTGTCATGCGAGACAGCGGTCCAGGACCTTGTTGTGGCCAGCCGAGATTGGGTGGATTGAGTGGTGGGGAAGTCAGTGTTTTGGAACCCGCTACAAGGGGCTTAGCGAGACCAGCATTGCATTGTTTAGCGCTCTGCGCTGTTTCAAAACTTCTTTCACGGGCGGCAGCCAGGATCCGGTTCCTGCAGCGCTTCGCAGTCTGTTCCCGTTCGTATGCGCCGTAATGACGTTGGTGTTGCTTTTGTCGATGCATTCGGTTGCGTCAAGAAGATGAATGTTGGGCATACAATGTTTGAAGCCTGCAATAAAACGACTTTTGTGTGAATATTGGTTACAACCTGAGGTGCAGGGCGAGGAGAGTCCAGCGTGCTGTCATGAATTCGACGATTGCTTTTCCCTGACATGCTTCGAGTATTTCGCCCGCTCCACGCGTCGGAGCTGTTCTCCGCTACACCATCTTGACAACTTTGATGAATCCAGTGGGATTTGTCCCCACATTTCTTGGCACTGGAGCAACTGTTATCAATTTATTGACTTCCCCGGGTGGATCATTAATGGCTGTAGGCGCCGCATCCAGCTGGCCGGTCGTGGTAGTCGTCGTAGGAACGGCGCTACCGTCACGTATCGCTGGTGATGCATCTGCGATCGCCGTAGGTCTCGCTGCGCTCGCAGACAATGTGACGAACGATATGTATGCAGATGCAGAGCCGCGAAGCACATCCTCATTGATCATAATCCGTATCTCCTGTACAGGCAGATTGCTCGGCGCCCGTTGTAACGCCATAAACAACTGTACATCAAGTGCGGTGGAGGCCAGCAAAAACGTCAAGAGGAAGAAAGAAGCTGCAAGGATCCAGGGTATCAGAATGGATTTTCTTGGTAGCCGTCGCAGTTGAGGGCGAGGCGGCAGCGGAACGTCGTCGAATCGGGGCATATGGATGGGCATGGGAGCCGCATATTGCGGGTAGCAAGGGACAAATGTCTCAGTCTTGGTATTGGATGGTCTCTGGTTTTCGAATGCGCTCTTGCTGGTCCATCGCGGCAGTTGTTGTGAGTAGTAAGTGGGTAACGGTGTGGCGTGTGATGCACTTGCGGTAATGTCCTTGGAGTGCTCGCGCTTGTGGAAGGCCATGATAATCGAAATTAAGTCAATCACTAGTAAAGAAAAGGAGTCAATGAGAGCCGGCTCAGATTGCAAGACAGGAGGAACAAGAAAAGATGATCTCGAAGCAACGTGCAGATATCAGTGAGTTAAGAGACTTAACCGCCAGCGGGAAGGGATGATAGATCAACAGAACCGGCCGATCAACAATACCCACTTGACAGCATCCCGGAGTGCGCCACTGACCGTGATCAGCGATCATCGTGTGGTGTATTTGCTCTGCTCTGATGTTTTTGGCGCGGTGTGTTCGACGAAAAGTCCGTCACTTGTTGACGATTGGGTGTGCGCCTTCCATTTCGCAAGGGTGGTTGGGGTCGTGCACGGTCCTCCGCACCTGAAGAACACCATGGCGCATCACTCGTCTATCCGCCTATCACATCAACATCAGGTCGCATAGAGCTATCCGCATCTGATACTAATATCGCTTCCCAGAGCACCTGCAGCGGATTTGCGTTCGCAGGTGCTCCACATAGATGGTGGACCTGACCAATATTTAATATCTGTGATGAACGGGAATGTTTTGCACAGCTGACAAGGCGATCGAATTCTATTATGGTCGGAGGCTACAGAATACTTCGCATTAGATACCTGCAGAATTCCACTTAAGCAGCCCTACACGGATGATCAGAGAGCTGTGATGAGAACATGCAAACATGGTACCGTGCCTGCGCGCGAAACTAGCCAGTTCGCGGGTCGAGCCACCCCGCTATGATTGTGATGTAACTGTCTCATATTCAACCCGCTATAACTCCACCACCATGGAACCAACTCAAGAAGCAATTGAATATCTCAAACTGTGTGAAGCTAGAGATACTGCCCCCTTTAAGACCTTCTTAATGTAAAGAAAGTAGGGGAAGGACTAGACTACTTTCTTCCTAGTCTAGGAGGACCTAGACAAATCTAGACTAGCTTTGTCTTAATAGGAAGTGTATAGCCTAATAGTAGTAAGGTAGGATAATATAATATAATAGACAAGTTATTAAATTAGATACTAGGTAGAGATTCCTAGGCTAGGTACAGAGCAAATAGAGGGGGGAAGAGGTAGAGGTATTTATACTTCCTCTCCTCTGTCTGTATTTCTAAGCAGAACGTTCTAGAATCCTCTAGGTAGGTCTACTAAGTAATCTATGCTTAGTATTGCTGCATATGCAAGCAAGATTACGTAGGTGCATGCCTAATCATATACGTCAGACAAAGTAGGCTACTCTATTTGTAAGCAGAGGATCTAGAACATTTTTAGTTACTAAAAATAGAGAACAACATATCTTAAGAAGGAGAGGAGATACAGGCTTCGTAAGCACACCATTCTAATCCTCTCTTTTAGGAGATTATGATGACAATGCTTAGATAAGCATAATGCTATACCTAAGAACAAAATATGCTAGAGAAAGATTATAAGAACAAAGTCTTATAACTTTACATATAATATTAGGTGTCAGGCCGGGCATGTGGCAAAGCCACCTCTGACCAATGACACCAAGGCATATAGCAAGGCTACCTCTAACCTGTGTCTTGTAATAATATTAGTACTATTCTAGCATAGGCTTACTACATTAGGAAAAGTTTTTATGTTGTTGAAATCAGGAAATTGTGGCATTGTACTATAGGCAATAGTAGGACTTATATGCCTATAATAGTTATTTAATGTGTATTTAATGTCTAGCTAATTTTAAGCTAATAGCTCTAATAGTCCTAATAGCTGTAATAGCTATAACAACTCCTAATCCTGCTATAATAGTAGCTCTACTTAATAAACTATACTTTTATTATATTAATATACTACTAACATCGGGAAAAGTTTTTCTGTTGTTGAAATCAGGAAATTGTGGCATTGTACTGTAGGCAACAGTAGGACTTGTAGGCCTACAACAGTTATTTAATGTGCATTTAATGTCTAGCTAATTTTAAGCTAACAGCTCTAATAGTCCTAACAGCTGCAATGGCCACAACAACTCCTAATCCTGCTATAATAGTAGCTCTGCTTAATAAACTATACTTTTATTATATTAATATACTACTAAGTCTCCTCTTTAAAATAAGCTATTAAATAACATTATAGGCCTAGTAATAGAATAACGTAAACCCCCAGCACCCGGGCCAACCCAGCACCCGGGCCAAAAAAGCTTGGCAGTACCAACTCACGTTACAACTCTTCAATTTCATCGCTATTTAACATAGAGCCTGCGTACGCTGTGCTCGTATCTAATTTAGAATATGCCTCTATATCTTTTTTGCACGTTTGCGCGTTGTGTCCAGTCCCTCCACAGTTTCCACAGCGCTGTAGAGCTGGTTGAGCTTGTTCTTGATTACCACCACCACAAGCCTTCTTCGACCGCTCAGCGGCTACAGAGGCCTCTGCAGCCACCTGAGCTGCTGCCTCACCATACTCCATAGTACTACCTTGCTAGATCCGCTTCCTTTTGCGCGATTTCCGCTTAGTCATTACTGCTAATTGCTCTTTAAGCTCAGTAATCTAGGCTGCTTGAAGCGCGTTCTGATGCAGCATAAGCTCGCCGCCTCTAACAAGCTGAGAGAAGCCTGCTTGCGCAGTAATAGGCGACTGAGTAAAAGACTCGCGTACAAGCTTTAACTGAGATCTAAACTTGTAGGTATTGCTTAGAGTCTTTGACTGCCACAGCGTCTCTAGGAGGAGGGGTTCTAGTGGGGTACGCAGGCGCACTTTAAGGCGATCTAACACGACCTGCGCGTTAAGAGGGACTAGCCCTGCTGCCTTAAAGGCCTTGCAACAGTTCTCTGCTGTAAACACGTTAAAAAACGCGTCCTTAAAGGCAGGGAGGAAGCCTTCTTTGTTAATGTAGAAGACGCGCTTGCGTGCCAAGTCTTGTACGCGCTGAGAGTACTTGCGCTTCAACAGCGAGAAGCAGACTACATTAAGCAGCTAGAGGATGTGTGATAAGTGAGGTGGCATGCAGAGGGTAAGGATCATGTTTTTGAGGCAGTAGTCCTTAAAATCCTGGTTAAGGTGGCTCTTATGGCCGTCCAAAATGAGCAGCCTGTACGCCCCCACCTGGCTCGCCTTTGTATGCGCGTCGAAGTGCTTCAGCCACTCAAGGCCGAGCGCGTTGTTCGTCCAGCCGCTCTCGGAGACGGAGAGCTTCCAATTGCGTGGTATATCTGCCTCCTCGTACCAGGCAGAGATGTGAACGCGTCCTTTGTAGATAATGAAAGGCGGGGTACAAGATCCAGCAGCGCAGACGCTCTGGATGACTGTTACCCACTCGCGATCACCTGGCTGAACAAGCTGAGGTTAATTACGTCTCTCTGCGCCTGTGACAACCTTCATTAAGCCAATAACACCTATCTAGAAGCTAGTCTTGTTAAAGTTGTGCACGTTGTGGTTGTGTACGCTGTATTTAGCTTTTGTGTCCTCTACTAGCTTAAACCACGCGCTGATTGTCTCTAGATCCTCCTGCAGCATCCTCTGCCTATCTTTAGCTCGATTGAAGGCTATCTTGAGCGTAGCTGAACGCGTCACGAAGCGCTCAGCCCAGTGCTTGCCAACAGGCTGCCCACCGCGTACACCCAACAGTTTGTCGGCCATATCTGCCACCTCGCACAGCCAGGGCGCGAATCCTCGCGAATTAAGGTCAAGAATGTATTGTACAATTATTTGCTCTTTAGTGCGCGTAAGCTTATGTTGTGCGTTGCGTCTATTATTAATATAGAGTCTGCCTCTATACCTAGCACTTAAGGTTGTATGCAGTATGTTGAATGCCTAAGCAGCGCTTTAGAGGCTTTTAAATTTATGTAATTAGAAAGTAGAAAGGGCAAGATTAATTCTACCCTCTTGTTTAGATAATTGTGCATCTTGTTGGCGAGGCATTACGTGTTAATATTAATAGTTGTGGTCTTGGCAAGAAATGGCCCGGGTGCTGGGTTGGCCCGGGTGCTGGGGGTTTACGTTAGTTATTAAGTGTAGAAGGTTTTAAGCTTAATATTCCTTGCTAAGACACTAAGTTAAGATTCTTTGCTAGGGCTCTAGCAGCCTGAATGTTAGAAAATATAAGAATATTATTCAAGAATAGTAGGTAAACCAAGAATTCTACACCTGGGCCTGCCTGTCCTGCAAGCTCCTGTTGCGCTGCTACTGTGTGTGTGTGTGTGTGTGTTGGTTAGCAGGTGCTATGCTGTATGCTGTTGCAGCTGCTATGTTGTGTGCGGGCGCAGCTGCAGCTGCTATGGTGTGCTGTCGCAACTTCAAAACACTAACCTTCAACAAACAAACCTTCAACGCTCTATAACTCGCGTTGTAGTAGGCCTACAATTGTCAGATAAGAGCGAGCGGCGAGAGGTCGGATCTGCGCAATCGAGCAGGGACCTGTCGTGCAGCCAATCAGCAGTTGCCAGGTCGATTAAGCGAGACCTGGCAACTCCTGATTGGCCCGCACACCGGCGGCCGCGAACAGCGCTAATTCCCCCCCACTTCAATCCTGTAGCAACCAGCACGACGCCACGGCAGAAACACCATCGCCACGATCATCAATATATCATCATACCACCTAAGATCTCGTTAAGCACATACTCTGGCTCACAGTACGAGCATCTGACAACAATAATAATTTTTCGCTCATTTTGAAGCTACAATTTCGCTCTATCTGTACGTGAAATTTCACAATTTTTGAATATTTAATACTAGTGCTAGCACTAAGGGTAGCTATACAATGACGTTGTAACGTTGTTTTAAGTTTGTTGAATATAGGCACTTAGCATTTTGGCTGTTAGCAACGTTGGCGCAAAATTAGGGCCATTAGGCGCAAATTGGGGCCGTTGGGGCTGTTGAACGGCCGTTGCACAACCATGCCATGATTGTCAGCAACGGCCGGTCTAGGCCGGATTTCGAAAAACTTTTCCTAATGAAGTCTCCTCTTTAAAATAAGCTATTAAATAATATTATAGGCCTATTAAAAGAATAGTTATTAAGTATAGAAGGTTTTAAGTTTAATATTCCTTACTAAGACACTAAGTTAAGATTCTTTACTAGGGCTCTAGCAGCCTAAATATTAGAAAATATAAGAATATTATTTAAGAATAGTAGGTAAACTAAGAATTCTACGCCTAGGTCTGCCTATTCTGCAGTGTGTGCTTGTTAGCAGGTGCTTTGGTGTGTGCTGTTGCAGCTGCTACGTCGTGTGCTGTTGCAGCTGCTACGTCGTGTGCTGTTGCAGCTGCAGCTGATACATTGTGTGCTGGCGCAGCTGCAGCTGCTATGGTGTGCTGTCGCAACTTCAAAACACAAACCTTTAACAAACAAACCTTCAACGCTCTATAACTTGTGTTGTAGTAGGCCTACAATAACAATTTTTTGCTTAATTTAAAGCTATAATTTTTCTCTCTCTATACATAAAATTTTGTAACTTTTAAATATTTAATACTAGTGCTAGCAGAACTAAGGGTAGCTATGTAATAATATTGTAATATTATTTAAAGTTTATTAAATATAGGCACTTAGTATTTTAGCTGTTAGTAATATTAGCGCGAAATTAGGGCTGTTAGGCGCAAATTAGGGCTATTAGGGCTGTTAAACAGCTATTGCACAACTATGCCACAACTGTCAGCAACAGCCAGTCTGGGCTAGATTTTGAAAAACTTTTCCCGATGTATTAGTATAAGCTATATTACCTTTTAGTTTACTTGTATTAGTAGCTAGAGCTAAGGCTTAGTAATTAGCTTACACTAATGCCTGTAGCGTGTGTGTGCGCACATGCGTAGTAGCTTAAGCGTAGGTTTAAGTCTAGAGATAATTATAAGTGCCTCAGGCCAGATCCTGGTTTGTACCCTACATTGTGGCATGCCATAGATCTAGGTTCAGCCTAAGCAGGTCCTCTAGGCCAAAGTAGGCCACGTGTGTGATCACTTAGCTAGACACATGCCTCTAGGCACAGGGTCTTCGCTGACGCTGCTGGAAGGTTCAGTACTCTCTACCCTAGGTTGTGGCACCTGTGGAAGGAGGATATTGTCAGGCTGGGCATGTGGCGAAGCCTCCTCTGACTCATGACACCAAGGCATGTAGCAAGGCTACCTCTACTGTTCTGGCACAGGCTCACCATCAGTGTGGGCCATGTTACCTTTTGGTTTGCTTGTCGCAATGGCTGGAGCTGAGGCTTGACATTAGGATCCTTACAGAGGGCTCTCTTATAGTTGTACCAGCAACTAAACCTTACTTAGAGCTCTGAGTGCTACTTAATAAATGTACTAGGCTAGTTTGTGCAACCATAGCCTAGATTGCGCTTAGCGCGCAAAGAATTAGCTATATTAGCTATATTTAAGAGCAAAGGGGGAAATCTGTAACGACGCAGGCAAGAAGAGAGATATCCAGAACAGGTGTGAATCTGCTACAAGGCATGTGGGAGTGCTAGGATGATAAGAACACTAGGGTATATTCTCTACACTTATAGGTCTTGTATAAAAGGATATAGAGAAACTACTCTATAGTGCTACAGTTCCTTGCTCCTTATATATAAGGGTTTAGTAGTAGTTTAGTGCGAGCTTATGCTATGCGACAATGGCTATGGTCATGAGTTGCTGGAACCGTATCCTAGTGGTATCGGGTCACTGTTCGTAGCGCGTTGTTACAACACCTAGCTTAAAAACATGTTTAATAACTATCTCCTCCTTATTTTTGTCTAGCTTCTGCAAGTTAGCTATAGAATTAGCGCGTGAAGGTTGTCCTGTGTGTTAGTTACTCAGTGTACTTTGAGAGACCTAGTAGAAAGCTGCAGTGTGTTGCTATGAGAGATTTGCGTCCTGTTTAAGAGTCCAGAGCGCAAGCTGTAACGTACTCTATCACCGAGCCGGTCATATCACCAAACCAGTCAAAATCTGCCAAGACTAACACAACTCTGCACTTTACAGTATGTCTTAACAACATTACAACTTATTGCTTTATCACAAAGGGAGACTGCAGCTTGCTCTCTAGGCCTATAATACTAGACAGTTTCAGAGTCATTAAGCTGCTGCTGCTGCGTTTAACGTTAACCAGCGCAGGCTCTCTAAACGCGCCAACAATACTCTATTTTAACTTAACATACGCGCAAACTGCTAGAAGCTTACTACAACTAAAGATTAGATAATTGTCTAATATATCCTTAACCTTAATTTGCAAGGGTTTGCGCCTTAGCTATTTAAGGTAGTAGATATAGCTAATAAACTATTAGGTATGTGTAGTAGGGAGCCTGTTAGTAAACTCTAGGCTATAAGATTTATAACACGTTTAGATTAGCTTAAGATAGTGTTTAAATAAGTAGAGGACAGATAGAGGATACTACAGGAAGATCCTAAGGTAATTAACACGTAGTTTATACTAGTAGAGGGTACTAAGGCTAAGTATAGCATCTATAATAACAACGTGTATAACTTTAATAAGACTAGGTTCTAGATAGGCGTGATAGGGTTAATAAAGGTTACTACAGGTGCTAAGAGACGCGCTCAACCTAAGCTTGTTTAGCTAAGCAATTGGGAGTGGGTTAAAGTTATACAGAGCATCTACGCTGCTAGATATGCAACCCTACCTTTTATTATCTACAAAGGACTTATCCACATCTCTATCTAGTATAAGGAGAAAGATATCCTGCACAATTAGAAGCTCTCTGTCTCTAAGAACAGCTAAACAAATAACGCACTTAGCCTTAAGTAGTTAAAGCATTTTAACACGCATACAAGAGTGTGTTAGGTAGGGGGCTATAGGCTACTTCTCTTAGACAGCTATAAGAGCTACCTTAACTAGAATTTTAAGGACTACTACCTAGAGAACAAAATCCTTACTCTTTATATACTAGCTTACTTATTACACATCCTCTAGCCACTTAACATGGTCTGTTTCTTAGTGTGAAAGCGCAAGTACTCCTAACATGTCTAGGACTTAGCACACTAACGCGTCTTCTATATTTATAAGGAAGGCTTCCTTCTAGCCTTTAGAGATGTGTTTCTTAATATATTTACAAAGGCTAACTATTAGAAGGCCTTTAAGGCATTAGGGCTAGTCCCTACTAACACGCAGGTAGTGTTAGATTGCCTTAAGGTGCAGTACTGTACCCTACTAGCACCCCCTCTACTAGAGATACTGTAGTAGTTAAGGACTCTAAGTAATACACACAAGTTTAGATCTTAGTTAAAGCTTAACGTGTTTCACAAGCGAGCGCCGCACCCAACCGAGCGCCGCACTTTCAACAACAGAACGCCTGCGCAGCGCTATATCACAACACAACACAAATAAATAATTATTTATAGACCTAGATAGTATTATTTAGAAGCTTTACTATTATCTTTATTCTCTATTTCTACCTTGCAAGTGCAGGAATTATATCTAATCTTACTACAATGCCTACAGTGTTATCTAACGCGCACCCTCTTTATAGGCATCTTGCCCTTACTATAATCCCTACCCTCCTTTTTAGTAATTAAGTTAGCTACTTTACTTACTATAAGGGTCTCCTCTATATGTATATATTATTACTTATAGGTCTTGCACTTTGTAGACACTTCTATAGCGTCTTAAAGGTAGCCTATTTCCTCCCACATTAACACTATATTATAAGCTATCTGCTAAGCGCACTTTACTAACTATTTAACCTGCTTATCTAATAAACTTGCTAGAGACCCTTAATAGATTTAAATCTACTTTTAAATTAGAGTTAATAACGTGGTTCACAAGCGAGTCGCCCACCCAAGTGAGTCGTCCACCAAACACCCGCGCCGCGCCTACGCAGCAGTGCAGCGCAGCACTACAATAAATTACAATACTACACATAACATTATAATATTATTTAGTAGCATTGCTATTTTCTATGTCCTTAATTTCTACCTTACAGGTGCAGGAGTTGTGCCTAATTTTGCTGGAACAGCTGCAGCGCCTCTCTGCGCGCACCCTCTTCACAGGCGTCTTGCCCTCCTTACAACTACTACCCTCCTTTTTAGTAACTAGGTCAGATACCTTACTAACTATTAGAGTCTCCTCTACATGTATATACTGCCTTTTATAGGTCTTGCGCTTTGTAAGCGTAGTAATAGTGTCTTATAGGTAGCCTATTTCCTCCTGTACTAACACTATATTATAAGCTAACCTAAACTATCACCGAGTGTCCCACATCACCGAGTGTCCCAAAATCTCTTGGCAGCCTCAACCTATGCTACAACTCCTCAATTTCATTGCTATTAAACAGGGAGCCTGCGTACGTTATACTAGCATCTAATTCTAAGGACACCTCTATATCCTTTTTGCACGTTCGCGCATTGTGCCTAGTCCTACTGCAGTTCCTACAGCGCTGAAGAGCTAGTTAGGCTAGTTCTTGACCACTACCACCACAAGCCTTCTTGGATCGCTAAGGCGCTATAGATGCCTTAGCAGCTACCTGCGCTGCAGTAGTCCTATACTCCATAGTACCACCCTGCTGAATCCGCTTGCGCTTACGCGATTTTTGCTTAGTTATCTCTGCTAATTGCTCTTCAAGCTTATAGATCTGAGCACGTTGAAGCGCATTTTTATGCAGCATTAGCTCACCACCTTTTATAAGCTAGGAGAAACTAGCCTAAGCTGTAACAGGTAAGCAAGTAAAGGAATCACGTACAAGCTTTAATTAAGATCTAAACTTATAGGTATTGCTTAGAGTCTTTAACTGCTATAGCGTCTCTAGGAGGAGGGGTTCTAGTAGGGTACATAGCTGCACTTTAAGGCGATCTAATATAACCTGCGCGTTAATTAGGACTAGCCCTGCTGCCTTAAAAGCCTTTTAATAGTTCTGCTCTGTAAATATGTTAAAAAACGCGTCCTTAAAGGCAGGGAGGAAGCCTTCTTTGTTAATATAGAAGATGCGTCAGCGTGCCAAGTCTCTAACGCGCTAGGAGTACCTGCGCTTCAGCAGCGAGAAGCAGACCACATCAAGCGGCTGGAGGATGTGCAATGAATGGGGGGGCATACAGAGGGTTAGGATCTTGTGTTTAAGGCAGTAGTCCTTAAAATGCTAGTTAAGGTGGCTCTTATGGCCGTCTAAAATAAGCAGCTAGTACCCCCCTACCTGGCGCGTCTTTATATGCGCGTTGAAGTGCTTCAACCACTCTAGACTAAGCATGTTGTTTGTCTAGCTATTCTTAGAGACTAAGAGCTTCTAATTACGTAGTATTAAAGCCTCCTTATACTAGGCAGAGATGTGGACGCGTCCCTTGTAGATAATGAAGGGCGGGGTCGCGTACCTAGCAGCGCAGATGCTCTAGATAACTGTAACCCACTTGTGATCGCCTAGCTGAACAAGCGCAGGTTGGGCGCGTCTCTCTGCACCTGTGACGACCTTTATAGAGCCAATCACGCCCATCTAGAAGCTAGTCTTATTAAAGTTGTGCACGTTGTTATTGTGGACGCTATACTTAGCTTTAGTCTCCTCTACTAGCTTAAACCACGCGCCAATTATCTCTAGATCCTCCTAGAGTATTCTCTGCCTATCCTTTGCTTGATTAAAGGCCATTTTGAGCTCAGGCGAGCGCGTTACAAAGCAATCAGCCCAGCACTTGCTAATAGGCTTGCCACCGCGTACAGCCAGCAGTTTATCAGCCATATCTGCCACCTCGCACAGCCAGGGCGCAAATCCTCGCAAGTTGAGGTTAAGTATGTATTAGATGATCGTCTGCTGTTCAGTCGCAGTAAGCTTCTAGCAGTTAGGGGCAGCTTCTACGCGAAATGTGAGTCCTTAGACGCGACAAGAGAGTGTACGGCAATTAACGTTAAATGCCTCTGCAGCAGCCTAGTGGCTTTAGAATTGTCTAGATTTCAAGGCTTTAATAGCAAGCTAAAGCCTCCCTTCATGTTCAAGTAATAACGCGTTTGGTAGTTGAGGCATGTTAGAGAGAGAGAGTAGGTAGAGGGCTTGGCAAGTTTTGGGACACTCGGTGATGTGGGACACTCGGTGATAGTTTAGGTTATCTATTAAGCGCCTTTACTTAAGTACTTAACCTAGTTATCTAATAAACTTGTTAGTAACCTATAATAATTTTGTATGCGATTTTAGATTAGTGTTGACTGCGCCTCTATCTCGCGGGCGTTGCGTGGTGTTTGCGCCTCCTAGGCAACAGTGCCTGGTGCAGGTGGCGTTGGCGTACGTAGCTGTACATCAAGCTTCAATAACACAACCTTAGGGTTATGCAGGGCTAGCCCAGCGCCTTAAAACCCTGCGCGAACATTCTCTAGTGTAAACATCCTCTTAAAAGCTACTTTAAAGGCTAGTAGGAAGGTTTCTTTATTAATATAGTAGATGTGGCTGCGTGCTAAGAGCAAGATCCTGTTGCTGTATTAGCGCTTCAACAGCGAGTATGGGACAATGTCAAGAGGCTGCAGGAGGTGCAATGAGTGTGGTGGCATGCAGAGAGTGATAATCTTATTCTCCTTGCAGTAGTCCTAGAATTCTATTAAGCAGTGGCTCTTATGGCTGTTAATAATAAGCAGCCTATATGCCCTAGCAGAGGTCACCTTTGTATAGGCGTTGAAGTGCTTAAGCTATGCTATTGCAACGTTGTTATTAGTCTAGCTAGTAGGAGAGACTGTAATAACCTAGTTGTAAGGTAGACTAGTAAACTAGGAGGAGATTAGGACCTTACCTACAAAGATAAGGAAGGGTAGGATAATACACCCTATTATAGTAACGCCTTGTACTAGGGTAACCTACTTGTAATTACTAGGCTGTAGTTTCTTCTATTTCCTAGGTTTCTCTAAGCCTGTAATAACAAGCTAAGAGGATATCTTACCTATTATAAAGCTAGACTTATTAAAGTTCTAGGTATCCTTATCTATAATACTATACTTTGTCTTTATTAATTAAACTAGGCTAAACTAGGGCTAGATAAGCGCTAGGTCTTTGTAGGCAGCTTGCTAGCAATTGTACAGACAGCTCCATCGCGTGCGCAGCTCTAGTGTACGCTTAATGAAGTTATTAACCTAGTTCTTGCCTATAGGCTTCCTACCACGCTCCCTTAGCAGTCTATCAGCCATATCTTGTACATGTGCCTTTAAGGGCGGTATTCCACGTAGACTCTCTTTAAGTATACGCTGTATAATTGCCTCCTCTTCTAGCTTTGTAAGGCGCTTTAATTTTAGCTTGCAGTTGTGTTAAGGGTGTTGTCTAGCGTGTTAGTCTTAGATTGTTATTTGTAGGATGTTATAGACTGCTGCAGCGCGTCTTTCGCTCTATATCTGCTTAGACTTAATATTAGAGATAGCAATAAATATATCTCCTTCAGTATAGGTCTTTTGCATGTTGCGTTGTTGTGGCATT
>NW_022984803.1:305861-310283 GCF_010094145.1 Didymella exigua CBS 183.55
TAGACGTCTAGTTAACTTGTGCATGCTTTTTAGCAAAAGTTGTTAGGAAGTAGATATCCTTTATTGGCCTTTGGCCAGACTACTACACCTTATACTAGGGTAACCTACTCACAATTGCTAGGTTAGATCTTCTTCTACTTCCTAGACTTCTCTAAGCCTGTTACTACTAGCTATAACAAGATCTTGCCTATTAGGAAGCTAGACTTATTAAAGTTATACAAATCCTTGTCTATAATACTATACTTCGCCTTTATAGACTAAACAAGCGTGAACTAGGGCTAGATAACTACTAGGTCCTTGCAGGCAGCCCGCTGGCAATTGTATGGGCAGGTCCACTGCTTCTAGAGCTCTAATGTACGCTTTACTAAGTTGTTAACCTAGTTCTTACTAACAGGCTTTGCGCTGCGCTCTCTTAGCAGTTTATCTGCCATATCTTGTACGTCTGCCTTTAAGGAGGGTAGGCCACACATAGACTCCTCAAGTATACGTAGTATAAGTGCCTCCTCCTCTAGCTTTGTAAGGCGCTTTGTATTTAGCTTACAGTTGTATTAAGAGTGTGTTCTGTTGCGTTAGTGTTAGATTATTTATTTAGGCACTTTATAGACTTTCTTAGCGCGTTAGATACTTTAAATTTAGTTTCTTAAGATATTAGATATAGCAAGCTGTACATTAGCTTTAGTATAGAGTGTAGGAGCTTGTTGTGGTTGATACATTACGCGCTGTTGTTGCGCCGGCGTTCTGGCAGCGAGAGTGCGGCGCTCGCTTGGGTGCCGCGCTCGCTTGTGAAACACGTTATACATAACTCCTTTACCTAGTTACTAGTTACAGCTTAGGCTAGCTTCTCTTAGGTTATTAAAGGTAGTAAATTAATACTGCACTAAAACGTGCTTTAAGCTGCTTGCATTACTAAGCTTAAAGAGCAATTAGTAGTTATAAGTAGGAGGAAGTCGCGCAAGCAAAAGCAGATTCAGCATAGCAGCACACTTAAGTACAGCCTAGCAGCATTACAGGTAGCTGCTAAGGTGTCTGTAGCAGCTTAGCTGTTAAAGAAGACTTATAGTATAGATACTTAAGAAAGGACCTGTTTAGCCTAACAGCGCTGTAGAAACTATAGAGGCACTAGGCATAATGCTTAAACGTGTTAAAAAGATATAGGAGAAGATTCTAAATCTAATATAAGTACACAGTACGCTAAATTACTATTTAATAGTAAGTAATTTAAGTTACTGCAACATAAGTTAGGCGCGCTAAGAGTTTTTGACTAGTTTAGTTATATGACTAGCTCGGTGATAGAGTACGTTACCTGGTGTTCTTTTAACACATCTAATTAATGCTGTTAAGGAGGCATAAGTGCATAGGGTGAAGTTTAGTGGGGGCTTAGCAAAAGTGACCAGCTCGCCTGGTGACTGGCTCACCTATGAGGTACGTAATGGGTCTTAAATCTTAGAATACGGCTTAGTAATGTACTACTTGATCGAAGCGCACGGACCTGCACTACAAAATAACCTTTAAATCGTAGGATTTGGATGTACGCTTTAATTTCGATGAACTTTTAAGTAAAAAAGTGTACCCAACCCATTTGCCAGCCTAGGTGGGTGTAGTTGCAGGCGCCTGTGTCTTCTGCGAAAACCACGCGACGAGGCAAGCGCGACGGACCCATCATCGGCGTCCGCGGGCGCGCCACCTGAACAATACCTGTATCGCCTGAAGAGACTGTCCCTTTTATGCATTGTGCATCGTTTTGGACCCCGGGAGCTTTGATATGCTGTTTCGTTATTTCATCCATATTTTGGGCGGTTCAGCGATGGCTCTCCACAGAGCCTCTGCATCTCGTCTTGTGTTGCTCCTCTGGCTGGTCTCCGAGCACTCGCTGACACTGAAAAGTCTGCTGTACCTTTCTCCAACTTCAACTTCAACTTCAGCGACCCGGCCCTGAGGAAGATTGCTGTCATGTCCTGAGCATCCACAGCTCTATTGATCCGGCCCCACACGATCGTCGCGCTCATTCATCTAGGCCTCTGATCAATGCGACCTTTTAGCCATAGTATTTCAGCTTCAGAGGTATCGTTCCATTGCTCCGCCGAGCTGAAGTGGCTTTAAGCACATATGCAACGCACTGAAATGCATCACTCGAATCTCGAGCAATTTGGTGTGCCACCGGTAATCATCTGCACCCCAGAACGCCACAGTTTACATCTGCTTGAAACGAGCAGGGGTGACAGAAATTGCCCCTAGCCGATTGCCATCACTGGGCTACAATTTAATTTCGGTTGCGGGCGAAAGGACGACCAGGATTCTTACAGAGCAGTCGGCTGCACCCCACATACTCATCAATAGTGTGTTTGAGACTCATTGATTCTACCTAAAGGACGACTCGTCGCCTCGTCCCGAGATCTCTAAAATCACGAAGAGTCACTGCATAGACAGGACCAACACGCATCGACTCAAGCACATCAAGGTAACGACCAAAACCCTATATCAGTCATTATGAAGTTCACCGCTGCTGCCGCCCTCTCCGCCATTGGCCTTGCCGTTGCCAACCCAGTCGATTTCACCGAGAGGCAGAGCTGCCCTAAAGTCTACATTTTCGGTGCTCGCGAAACCACCATTTCTCAGGCCAACCCATACGGAACAGCTGGTGGCCTTGTCAACTCGGTGAAGGCCGCCTACCCCGGATCTGGCTCCGAGGGCATTGTCTACCCTGCTTGCGGTGGACAGGCGTCATGTGGAGGTATCAGCTATGACAGCTCTGCTACCCAGGGAACCGCTGCCGTCGTCGAGGCTGTCACAGCCTACAACCGGAAATGCCCCAGCACACAAATTGTCCTTATCGGATACTCTCAAGTACATTCCTCGATCGTATCATCGAATCAATTGCTAATCATGAACAGGGTGGTCAAATCATGGACAATGCGCTGTGCGGTGGTGCTGGTGCCACGCTCACTGGCAATGGCCTGGCGGCCGTCAAGGCTGCTATCTTCATGGGCGACCCACATAACCGCGCTGGCCTTCCCTACAACGTTGGCACATGCACAGCTCAGGGCGTCAGTCATCTGCAAAGTATTGACCAAAATAGGACTAACAAGCTCCGCAGTTCGCCGCCCGTCCCGCTGGCTTCCAGTGCTCACCCGCCAACACAAGCATCATCCAGTCGTACTGCGATGCTGCTGACCCATACTGCTGCGACGGCAGCGATGCCGATGCTCACCAGCAGTACGTCAACGTGTACGGCGACCGGGCTTTGGCCTTCATCAAGTCCAAGGTCACCGCTTAAGCGGCATGACGGGGCCCCGCTCGGAGTGGAGAAGCTAGATTCTCATTGTACATACTATGGTATCCGGCAAAAATAGTGTACATTGGCCAGTGCACGTCAGGGGTGTCGCCACCGGAAATTGAAGTGGGGGAAGCTCAATACAGTCTTCATTACATACAAATCTTAGTACTTTTTGTGACCACCTTAAGCATTGATAACTACCTAACAGCGTGCAGGCATAGTCTTAATAAGGCTCTGAAGGGACTCAGGGGTACAACTCCATATAACGTACCTCAAGGGCAAGCCGATCACACAGGCGAGCTGATCACTCTGCCAACACCACACTAATATTCCACCTTACAACCTAATGCCTTAATAACAACACAAATCTGAGCCCTTAAAAAAAGCTGCAAAACAGCTTGCCCTCTAGGCAGTTGAACAAGACGCGACGCTTACACTGCAACGCACTGCAGCGATATATAACGCGCCTTATACTACACTGCACAATTAATACGCTGGACAGACTGCACAAACTAACTGTGAACTAAATTCGAGGAAGCTAGACAAGACAGAGGAGGAGGTAACTGTTTAGCATAACGTAGATTATCACCGAGCCGGCCATATCACTGAACCAGCCTCTTTCTCTTAGCATAACCACCTTTTACCCCAACACAACATGCCTTAACGTACCCCACGGGCGAGCTGATCAACGGGCGAGCTGATCACTTTTGCCAGATGTGGCTGCTATGGCCAATTCTCTGCGCGCTGAGCGCAATCTAGGCCCTATTAGCGTAAATTAGCCTAGTATGTTTGTTAAGCGTCAACTAGAGCTTAAAGTAAAGTTTAATTGCAAGTACAACTACAAGCAAGCCCTCTGCAAGGATTCAGGGGTTGTGCAGGGCTAGTTTAGCCTAGTAGCTAACATTAAAGCTAAGTATAGCATCTAGGATAATAATACCTACAACTTTAATAAGACTAGCTTTATAATAGGCTAGATCTCCCTAGGAGCAGTTGTTACAGCTTTAGAGAGACAAGGAAGGCTAAAGACAGTCTAGCAAGGCAACTAGGAGTGGATAATAGTTATATAGGGCATTAATATAAAAGGATAGGCTATTCTGCCCTTTATTATCTTTAAGGCACGCCACCACCTCTCTAGCTAGTATAAGGAG
>NW_022984803.1:311028-315172 GCF_010094145.1 Didymella exigua CBS 183.55
GGGCGCGTAGTGATGGGAAGAAGCTAAAGAAGCGGGTGCGCGCTGAAGGGGGTGAACTATCTCAACAACGCTGTGGACGGTGCAACTACTAGACAGGACATAACGCGCGAACGTGCAAGAATGAGGTAGAAGAGGTATCTAAGTAATATTACAGCTTGTTTTGCCTTATGCAGCGCTAATTTGTGGTGTTTTGGGCCATAATGGGGGGGAGTTTGGTGGGGGCTTGGCAAAAGTGATCAGCTCGCCCGTTGATCAGCTCGCCCGTGGGGTACGTTAATCGCAATAACTTTAGAATACTACTAGAGAAGGTAGAGTTATCCTTGCTATCTAGGCCTTCTGCACTAGCTAATTTCGCAGTATCCACAGCGCTGCTAGAGCGTTGAACATACCTTATCAGCAGGTCCCTAATCACCTTTGCAATATTACGTTTTAACTAGACGTACGCGCTAATTGCTAGAAACTTTCTAACGTACCTTACGGGCGAGTGGCCGGCCGGGACGAGTGACTGGATTTTGCCAAGACCACACCAAACTTCATACAACCTGCAATGTCTCAACGCAAAAAGGCTTAAAGCGTCTTAAAGGAACTAGATATACAGCTTGCTATTTAGGCTCTTAAACAAGATGCGACTCTTACTATTCCACGCGCTGCAATAATCTATAAGGTGTTAGAAAGAATAATAAGACAACAACGTGCTAGAACGCTCTTAAGACGTAATTGTAAGGTTAACTTAATAAAGCTAACAAGTACTAAAGAGGAGGTGATTGTGCAGCATGTTCTAAAGCTATACAAGTAAGGATACCCACCCCAGCTTACTAATGTAGAGGATATATCCAACTCTCTACTTACTAAGCGCCACCAGCCTCCTGTTAGCAAGACCTGGGCTAGCACGTTTGTTAAGCATTGCCTAGAGCTTACAGTCAAGTTTAATTAAAAGAAGAACTACAAGAGAGCCCTCTGCGAGGATCCTAAGGTAATCTAGGGCTAGTTCTGCCTAGTAGAGAATACTAATGCTAAGTATAGTATCCTAGATAAAGACACCTATAATTTTAACAAGTCTAGGTTTATTGTCAGACATGAGCAAGGCTGGCCGTAACACTGGCTCGGCTGGAATGGAACTGCATGGAATGGACCGCGCAGCTAGTAGCACAAGAGCGGGGGATAAAAGCCACCTGTTCATAGATTAGACCAGAGGATCAATTGTTTAATAAATTTATTATAATAATTAGCAAGAACCCTTTAAATCTAATAATTAAGAGTCTTACTACCTCTATTAGGCAAATATAAGAAACTAACTAGACAATAATAAGTACACTACCTTACCACAACTTAACAATCCTGCTACGCGACTAGTATAACTAGACAACCTAGATTAACTAGATCTAAGCCTGCGCAGCAGTCTACAACATCTAGAACAACCTTAATCTAGAACATCTAGTACTATTTCTAGTAGAGCCAACGCTCCTAGAAGCTCCAGAACTATCTAGATACCATGCAGCAGCCAGCGTCCGGGAGGCATCTCGTCCTTCAGAGCTATCAGCTCAGGGCCAGAAGGCTTACAAAGAAGACATGGAGTATTACAAGACACTTACTAAGAGATACAAGCTTACCTATTACAAATATAAGATTAAATAGAAGAGCATATAGCATTTAACTGCGCTAATATAATTAATAGTAGCACTACATCTATAACACACTAGCTGCCTCCCTAGTCTGTTAATTTACTAGGGGATTACTAACCTTAAGGACACTACAGGTGTTAACAACAACCTAGAGAGTAAACATGTATAAGCATAATACTACACTACCCTTAAACCTCTTATAAGACTATTAGGATAGGATATATAGCTAGCAGAATATGACCAAGCTGCCACAGAAGCAGAGACATACTGTGTGGCTAACGTTACTTAGATTATGGCTGTCACATAAGACTTCTAATCAGCTGTGCAGAAGGCAGCGCCTATATAGTCAGCGTTGTTTCAAGCAATGTGCTATAAAGCCAGTATAACAAGGAAGGAGATAATAAAACATTTCTAAGAATACATAATAACAAGTTATCCCCTTAGGCTAAAGCAAAATAAAGCTGCCTTTGTAATAGATAATACTTTATATCTTACTAATAGTGGTGCAACCACCTAGGGCAATATTTTGGCCAGACTACTACAATAAGAGGGACGCTTCTATTGCAGAAAACGCGCTATCTAGACAAGGAAAACCTCGCAATTAACCTAGCAAGAACCCTAGGAAGCGCGCACAAGAAGATAGGCCTGCTTAAGGAGGAGCTAAGTGCCCTGCTTGTGATTAACGCCACAGCATCAATAAATGCTAGTATATCAACACTAAACAAGCACTAGATTAGTAGAAAGCAAACAAGCATGTTAAAGCTCTTGTAGAGGTCAAGAAGAAGCATAACATCACCTTAATTAGCGCACTAAGAGGCCAGAGCTGAGCTCGCTCTTAATCACTTCACATCAAGAAGTTACACACACTAACTCTAATAATCTAAGAGCTAGAGGAAGAACAATAACTTAAGGGAAGGAAGGTTGCCACTATTAGCGCTAATCTCTACGCAGCTTTCTAAGCTAGCTCTAGCCATAACTATCTACTAAGGCATTCCTTTATCTTAGACTTAGGCACAACCTGTTATATTACTAACACACTACAATATATACACTACTTTAGGCTATGTATATAAGGAGACTTTATCTAGGCAGGAAATATAAAGGTGTAGGTAACAGGATATAGCTTAATTACCCTGCACTTAAGCAGTAAAGGACAGACAACAAGGATAACACTGCAGGACGTAGCTATCTGTCCTAATCTACTCTGCAACCTTGTCTCCTTCTGCCTGCTTAGGCAGTCTAGCATCTAGTAGGACACCTAGCTAGAGCCTACTACCCTCAGGAAATTAGATAGATTAATCATTGCTAAGGTTGCTAAAATCTATGGCCAATAGGTCCTAGAATACAATCTACCTGCGCACGCTACCTTCTACACGCACACCAGCTTAAGGACAGCACGAGCGACGCAGAGAGCCTGTGCAGTTACCTGGCACAAGAGGCTTGGCCACCTAGGCCCTGTAGCAATCGAACACCTCGTACAACAGGCTGAGGGGGTGCGCATCAAAGGCATCACTACAGCTGAGTGCAACGCATGCGGCAAGGCCAAGGCTAAGTGGCAGATCTGACGTGCACCACGCAACAACAACACTAAAGGACTAGGAGAGAGACTAGCTATTAACTTCTACTTGTATAAGGTATAATCTATTACTAAGGAGAAGTTGTAAATGCTTATTATAGACAGATTCTTAGGCCTCTAGTAGGATATCTACTTTATAGATAATTGCATAGTAGCTTTAATTATTACAAAGCTAGCTAAGTTTATCCTCTTTCTAAAGAACTATTTTAACATTACTATAAAGGTTATTAAATTAGAAAATAAGATTATAATAGTAAAGCCTTAGGTATAGAACTAGCTTGCAACTAAAGGAATTATTATTAAGCCTTTAGCACTAGACACACAAGCCTAGAATAGTAGAGCTAAACACTTAGGGGGTGTGAACAAGGAGAAAGCACAAGCAATAAGGCTATATACTAACCTCTCCTAGGAACTGTAGCTAGAAGTTATAAGAGCAGCAGTATACCTATACAACAGAATGCCAAACTATAGTAACAACTAGAAGACACCCTATAAGATCTTCTTTACACATACTACTTTTAGTAATAGTAGAATTACCTTACTCTATAAACTAAACCTTAGTTATCTTAAGGTATATAGGTGTAAAGCCTTTGTAATATCTAATAACACACACTATAGAAAATCACGCCTCTAACGCTTAGGTCTAAAAGCATAGATTAGGTATCTTGTTAGATATGTAAAGAAAGTAGGGGAAGGACTAGACTACTTTCTTCCTAGTCTAGAAGGACCTAGACAAATCTAGACTAGCTTTGTCTAAATAGGAAGCGTATAGCCTAATAGAGGTAAGGTAGGGTTATGTAATATAATAGACAAGTTATTATATAAGATACTAGGTAGAGATTCCTAGGCTAGGTACAGAGCGAACAGAGGGGGGAGAGCCAGAGGTATTTATGCTTCCTCTCCTCTGTCTGTATTTCTAAGCAGAACGTTCTAGACTCCTCTAGGT
>NW_022984803.1:315272-318902 GCF_010094145.1 Didymella exigua CBS 183.55
AGAGGTATTTATGCTTCCTCTCCTCTGTCTGTATTTCTAAGCAGAACGTTCTAGACTCCTCTAGGTGGGTCTACTGCATCTATGCTTAGTATTGCTGCATATGCAAGCAAGATTACGTAGGTGCATGCGTAATCGTATACGTCAGCATCTTACAGAGTAGGCTACTCTATTTGTAAGCAGAGGGTCTAGAACATTTCTAGTTACTAAAAATAGAGAACAGCATATCTTAAGAACAAGAGGAGATACAGGCTTAGTAAGCACACCATTCTAATCCTCTCTTCTTAGAGATTACAATAGCAATGCTTAGGTAAGCATAGCGCTATACCTAAGAGGGAAATACGCTAGAGAAAGATTATAAGAACAAAGTCTAATAACTTTACAAGATACAGATCCTCTAACATCTTTTGCATCTAGATACTATTACTAGCTAGGGTAATCAGCACACGCAATAGCAAAAGGAACTATTCTACATAAAAGCTAGCTACTACTACCTCCTTTATTACATAAGGAGATAGAAAGTTACCTATTAAGTAATTAGTAGAAGAAAGCTAAGTAGAAGCACCTCTAAAGCTACTACAAGATATATTTATAGTTAGAAGCACTACTTAAGTAGATTAGATAAAAAGGGCATTAGATCCTTAACTGCATGTAGGTATACATATACAAGCTTGACTAGCAACACAGATTGCAGAAATGCAAGGCGCGCCTAGTAGTCTAAGGAGACTAGCAGCGCGATGTATCAGCACAGGACACCTACGCTGCAACGCTTGCTAGCCAGTTATTTAGATTAAAGATTGCGATTGCTGCAGATTATGACCTTAAGCTTAAGTAGTATGACGTCACTAACGCTTTTGTGCATACAACAATTAATTAAGAGGTCTACATAAGAATGCTGTACAGCCACAGGAAGCTAAATACAGCTCTAAAACTAAACAAGGCCCTGTATAGACTGCGCATCTTACCTCTGCTATAGCAGAAGGAATTCACTAACACCCTCCTTTAACTAGGCCTACAGGCAGTACCTTACAAGCCTTGCTGCATAATAAAGGACAGAGTATTTATCTTCTTCTATATTACTAATATTATTTTTAGATACCCTAAGAATAAAGAACACCTAGCTTACTTAATTATATAGGAGCTATAGACAGAATACACCCTTATAGGGGGAGAAGACTTAGAGTAGTTCCTAGGAGTAGAAATTACTTAGGATAGGAGAAACTACACACTCCTCCTCTTACAGGCTACCTACATTAAGAAGATTAGTTAGTTAATTAATAAGAAAGACACTTAATATAATACTCTAATATCCTCTATTAAGCTAGAACTATAAACAGGCCTAGATACACTAGCAGAAATTAACAAGTACTAGCGTAAGGTTGGCTTATTACTATTTACAGCAGTCACAACACGTCTAGATATAGCGTTTGCAACCTCTAGGCTAGCACGCTACATGCTGAATCTAGGACCAGCGCATCACGCAGCAGCTGATTAAGTGCTGCTCTACCTTATGAGCACGCAGAACCTAGCCCTACGCTAAGGCAGAGGCCTCCACCTCAAGGTTGCAAGCAATGCGTCGTTTGCTAACAACACCTCTAACTGCAAGAGCTTACAAGGCTACACTATTTAACTATTTAGAGGCCTGATTGCATAGAAAGCAAGCAAACAAGACACTGCTACCACCTCTACAACTAAGGCAGAGCTTCTAGCTCTATTACAGGTAGCAAAGGAAGCTATCTTTATCTTAAGGCTAATTAGGGAGCTCTAAGTAACGTGCTTCACAAGCGAGCGGCGCACCCAAGCGAGCGGCGCACTTTCTCGAGCGCAGCGCACGCACCGCGACGTAGTGCAACACTATCACAAATTCCTATAATATACGTAACAGGATAATATTATTTATAAGCATTGCTATCATCTACATCCTCTATTTCTACCTTGCAGGTGCAGGAGTTATGCCTAATCTCGCTGCAACGGCCACAGCGCCTCTCTGCGCGCACCCTCTTTGCAGGCGTCTTGCTATCCTCACAACTACTACCCTCCTTTTTAGTAATTAAGTTAGATACCTTACTAACTATTAGGGTCTCCTCTGCGCGTATGTACTGCCTCTTACGTGTCTTGCACTTTGTAAGCATGTTAACAGTGTCTTAAAGGTAGCCTATTTCCTCCTGCACTAACACTATATTATAAGCTATCTACTAAGCGCCTTTACTTAGCTGCTTAACCTGCTTATCTAATAAACTTGCTAGAGACCCCTAATAGTTTTGTATGCGATTTCAAATCAGCGTGGATTGCGCCTCTATCTCGCGGGCGTTGCGCGGTGTTTGCACCTCCTAGGCAACAGTGCCTGGTGCAGGTGGCGTTAGCGTGCGCAGCTGTACATTAAGCTTTAATAACACAACCTTAGGGTCATGCAGGACTAGTCTAGCACCTTAAAACCCTGCGCAAATATTCTCTAGTGTAAACGTCTTCTTAAAAGCTGCTTTAAAGGCTAGGAGGAAGGTTTCTTTGTTAACATAGTAGATGCAGCTGCGTGCTAAGAGCAAGATCCTATTGCTGTAGTGGCGCTTTAACAGCGAGTAGGGGACAACGTCAAGAGGCTGCAGGATATGTGATGAGTGTGGTGGCATGCAGAGAGTGATAATCTTGTTCTCCTTGCAGTAGTCCTGGAATTCTATCAAGCAGTGGCTCTTATGACTGTTAATAATGAGCAGCCTATACGCCCTAGCAGAGGACGCCTTTGTATAGACGTTAAAATGCTTAAGCCACGCTAGCACAACGTTGTTATTAGTCTAGCTAGTAGGAGAGACTATAATAACCTAGTTGCGAGGTAGACTAGTAAACTAGGAGGAGATAAGGACCTTGCCTGCAAAGATAAGGAAGGGTAGGATTATATACCCTATTACAGCAACACCTTATACTAGGGTAACCTACTTATAATTGCTAGGTTATAGTTCCTTCTATTTCCTAGGTTTCTCTAAGCCTATAATAACAAGCTAAGAGGATATCTTGCCTATTATAAAGCTAGACTTATTAAAGTTCTAGGTGTCCTTATCTATAATACTATACTTTGCCTTTGTTGATTGAACTAGGCTAAACCATGGCTAGATAATTGCTAGGTCCTCGCAGGCAGCTCGCTAGCAATCATACAGACGGCTCCATCGCGTTTGCAGCTCTAGTGTACGCTTAATGAAGTTATCGACCCAGTTCTTGCCTGTAGGCTTCCTACCACGCTCTCTCCGCAGTCTATCAGCCATATCTTGTACGTGCACCTTTAAGGGTGGTATTCTACGTAAACTCTCTTTAAGTATACACTGTATAATTGCCTCCTCTTCTAGCTTTGTAAGGCGTTTTAATTTTAGCTTGCAATTGTGTTAAGAGTGTGTTCTATTGTGTTATTATTATATTATAGTTTAAGGGACCTTATAGACTTTCTTAGCAAGCTGTATACTCTTAATCTGCTCTTCTTAAAGATCTAAGATAGCAAGCTGTACGTCAGCTTCAGTATAGAGTCTCTGGGTTTGGTGTTGTTGAGGCATTACGTGTTGTCGCTGCGCAAGCGTTTTGGTGGGGAGAGTGCGCCGCTCTAGGCTGGCGGATGGGTAGGGTAGGGTAGGGTATAGGTATAGTCACGTG
>NW_022984803.1:319122-330220 GCF_010094145.1 Didymella exigua CBS 183.55
TGCGAAAGAATCTACTAGTACAACCTAGGGTTAGTTGTATACAAACTAGGTTAGTAATATACCCAAACCAAACCTATACCTAGCACGTGCTACCCTACCTATACCTATACCCAGTCACGTGCTACCCTACCCTACCTATGGTCCGTGCAACCCTACCCTACCTATACCTATGGTCCGTGCGACCCTACCCTACCTATACCTACGTCCGTGCGACCTATACCCTACCTATACCCTACCCTAGGTACATGGTACCCATCCGCCAGTCTACGCCGCTCGCTTGGGTGCGCCGCTCGCTTGTGAAGCACGTTAGATCTACTATAAAAGACTATTATAATATACTGCAATAACACTTAGGCAATTAGCCTAGTAACTAAGAAGACATTAAAGCTTTAAACAAAGCTCTAATATAAAGATATCTACAACTACTAGCTATAGTAAGAGGTCTAATAGGGAACAATCTTAGTTAAGTACATCCCCTTTACTAGCATGCCTGCTAAAAGCCTTACTAAGGCACTTCCTAAGAACAAATAGGGCGCCTTTCTTAATTACCTTAACCTTTTAGAGCAAATAGACAGGCTAAATTATTAAGAACTATTACTAAACAGGCTCTAAGAGGCGCTAGGGTAGTTACCCTACAAGACGCTGTAATTAGCGCTAGTACACAATCTAGCTTAGATCACAATCTAAGCTAAGGGGGTATGTCAGACATAAGCAACATCGGGAAAAGTTTTTCGAAATCCGGCCTAGACAGGCTGTTGCTAACAGTCGTGGCATAGTCGTGCAACAGCTGTTCAACGGCCCTAACAGCCCTAATTTGCGCCTAACAGCCCTAATTTCGCGCTAATATTGCTAACAGCTAAAACGCTAAGTGCCTATATTTAATAAACTTAAAATAATGTTGCAATATTGTTATATAGCTACCCTTAGTGCTAGCACTAGCATTGAATATTTAAAAATTGCAAAATTTTATATATAGATAGAACAAAATTGTAGCTTTAAAATAAGCAAAAATTTATTATTATAGGCCTACTATAACGCAAGTTATAGAGCGTTAAAGGTTTGTTTGTTAAAGGTTTGTGTTTTAAAGTTGCAACAGCACACCAGAGCAGCTGCAGCTGCGCCCGCACACAACGTAGCAGCTGCAACAGCATACAGCATAGCACCTGCTGACCACAACACACACACACACACACACACAGCAGCAGCGCAACAGGAGCTTGCAGAACAGGCAGGCCTAGGCATAAAATTCTTAGTTTACCTACTATTCTTAAATAATATTCTTATATTTTCTAATATTTAGGCTGCTAGAGCCCTAGCAAAGAATCTTAACTTAGTGTCTTAGCAAGGAATATTAAGCTTAAAACCTTCTACACTTAATAACTATTCTATTACTAGGCCTATAATGTTATTTAATAGCTTATTTTTAAGAGGAGATATAGTAGTATATTAATATAATAAAAGTATAGTTTATTAAGCAGAGCTACTATTATAGCAGGATTAGGAGTTGTTATAGCTATTACAGCTGTTAGGACTATTAGAGCTGTTAGCTTAAAATTAGCTAGACATTGAATATATATTAAATAACTATTGTAGGCCTACAAGTCCTACTGTTGCCCACAGTACAATGCCACGATTTCCTGATTTCGACAACGGAAAAACTTTTCCCGATGAAGGCTAGCCGTAACACTGGCTTAGCTGGAATGGAACTGCATGGAATGGACCGCGCAGCTGGTTGCACAAGAGCGGGGGATAAAAGCCACCTGTTCATAGATTAGACTAGAGGATCAATCGTTCAATGAATTCATCACAACAATTAGCAAGAACCCTTTAAATCTGACATTTATAATAGGTGTTATATTAAGAGGAGCTGTTGTTACGGGCTTAGAGCGTTGTGGAGGACTAAAGACAGTATAGTAGGGTAACTAAGAGTAGACTAGCATTTTCTAGGGTATTAACAAATTATAATAGAGTATCCTACCCTTTATTATCTTTTAAGGTAAGCACTACCTCTTTACCTAGTATACAGAGCTATCTTTACCTTATAACTAGGTTATTACTGTCTCTAAGAACAGCTACACTAATAACAAGCTTAGTATTAAGTAGCTAAAGCACTTTAATAAGCAAATAAAGGAGCGCACTGTTAGTAGCTATTAGCTGCTTATTTAAGATAGCTATAAGAGCTATAATTTTGTTAAGTTCTACTAGTACTATAAAGAACACAAGATTATTAAATTGCGTATGCCTCTATACCTATCGCACCTGTTGCAGCTGCTTGACGTAGGTTGTTTTACCCTAATAAAGAAGGCCTATAGTTGCGAAGCTAAGCTGCTAATGTGCAACAAGATTACTTGATTACAAAACTTAAGCTTTTACTGTGCTTTAAAGGAGCTTTTAATGCCTCTATTACTAGGAGTAATATCTAGGGAGGATTTAGAGGTGCTAGCTTAGTCCATTTTAATCTAGAGGCTGTAATATTAAAGCTTAAAGTGCGCCTGTGTACTATACCACTACCTACTATAGATAAGAGTATGTGGCACTCTTAAACCCTACAGAACACCCTACAGTTTAGGTTGCAATTAAAGCTTATTTAAGAGAGGATTTAATAATATAGCAATAGCTCTCTAACTTTAATAGTTAATGCTTTTATTAGCTTACTAAGGGCCTAGAGGTAATGGCGCATTTACTAGTTTTAGTGCGCAACTAGGTTGCAAAGCTTTAAGCTGCCAATAAGGCTGCTACACGCTGTAAATTACACAAGAGGAAGCAGATCTAGAGGGAGGGGACTCTTACTGTTAGTAAAGGAGTGCGCTTAACTACCCTAAAGGAGTTTAAAGCCTGTAGTAATAGGAAGAAGGCAAGCAAGAAGAGGCGTGTTATGTAACGGTCTAGACTCTAAAAGCTAAAGAAGAGCTAGAGCTAGCCGGTTACATTAGCTTAGCCGGCTTGGCTTAAGCTGGATATATATTATCTACGCAGTTAACTAGGCGTCTAGTTAACTTGTGCATGCTTTTTAGCAAAAGTTGTTAGGAAGTAGATATCCTTTATTGGCCTTTGGCCAGACTACTACATGTTAACTAGACAACCTGAAGGTCGAAGGTTCGATTCCCATTGGGAACCTTGGCTACTAAAAAGAAAAAGATATTCTTTTATAGCAGGCTGTATTATCTACCTATATGCCTCTTCCAACGAGCGGGAGAGAAGGGAGGTGATGTAACGGTCTAGACTCTAAAGCTAAAGAAGAGCTAGAGCTAGCCGGTTACATTAGCTTAGCCGGCTTGGCTTAAGCTGGATATATATTATCTACGCAGTTAACTAGGCGTCTAGTTAACTTGTGCATGCTTTGTAGCAAAAGTTGTTAGGAAGTAGATATCCTTTATTGGCCTTTGGCCAGACTACTACATGTTAAACTAGGCACTTAGTCTTTACAACGCAGTAGCAGGTGTAATAAGGCAGGACACAATGCGCAAACGTGTGTAAAAGATGCGCAATATACTGTAGATTAGTGCTGTATACTGTAAGTTACAGTAACTTGCAGTAACTTGCTGTAATATGCAAGAGAAGTTGAAGTTTGGTGTGGTCTTGGCAAAATCCGGTCAGTCGCCCGGGCTGGCCACTCGCCAGTGAGGTACGTTATACTAGAGGAGCAGACAATTGTCTAGTATAACGTAGATTATCACCGAGCCGGCCCTATCACCAAACCAGCCACTTTCTCTTAGCACAACCACCTATTACCCTAATACAACATGCCTTAATAACAACAACTTTAGAATACTACTAGAGAAGGCAGAGTTATCCTTGCTATCTAGGCCTTCTATGCTAGCTAATTTCGCAGTATCTATAGCGCTGCTAGAGCGTTAAACGTACCTTATTAGAAGGTCTCTAATTGCCTTTGCAATATTACGTTTTAACTAGACGTACACACTAATTGCTAAAAACTAACTATACTAGAGGAGCAGATAATTGTCTAGTGTATACTTAACCTTAATTTGCAAAGATTTGCGCAATAGCTATATAAGGTAGCAGATATAGCTAATACAATACTTAGTGTGCGTAGTGAAGAGCCTGTTAGTAAACTATAGACTAGCAGGCATGTAATGTATTTAGACAAGCTTAAAATAGCCTTTAATTAAGCTAAGGATAGACAAAGGATACTATAGGAAGATGCTAAGATAGTTAGCGCATAGTTTAAGCTAGTAGAGGATACTAAAGTTAAGTATAGCGTTTATAATAATAATATGCACAACTTTAATAAAACTAGGTTCTAGATAGTGTAAAGAAAGTAGGGGAAGGACTAGACTACTTTCTTCCTAGTCTAGGAGGATCTAGACAAATCTAGACTAGGTTTGTCTAAATAGGAAGCGTAGAGCCTAATAGAGGTAAGGTAGGATTATGTAATATAATAGACAAGTTATTATATAAGATACTAGGTAGAGATTCCTAGGCTAGGTACAGAGCAAACAGAGGGGGGAGAGCTAGAGGTATTTATGCTTCCTATCCTCTGTCTGTATTTCTAAGCAGAACGTTCTAGACTCCTCTAGGTAGGTCTACTTCGTAATCTATGCTTAGTATTACTGCATATACAAGCAAGATTACGTAGGTACACGCGTAATTATATACGTCAGCATCTACAAAGTAGGCTACTCTATTTGTAAGCAGAGGATCTAGAACATCTCTAGTTACAAAAAATAGAGAACAGCATATCTTAAGAAGGAGAGGAGATACAGGCTTCGTAAGCACACCATTCTAATCCTCTCTTTTAGGAGATTATGATGACAATGCTTAGATAAGCATAATGCTATACCTAAGAACAAAATATGCTAGAGAAAGATTATAAGAACAAAGTCTTATAACTTTACAAGTATGGCCTAGCAGCATCGTAGGTAGCTGCTAAGGCGTCTGTAGCAGCTCATTCATCTAAGAAGACTTAGGGTGGAGGTGGTCAACTAGGAGCTCAATTAACTATTCAGCGCTGTAGGAACTGTAGCAAGACTACACATAACTCACAAATCTGCTAGGAGGGTGCAGAAACATCCTCTAAATCTAAGGCAAGCACGTAGTATGCTAGGTCACTATTTAATAGCAAGTAGTTGTAATTGCAGTACTTGTGTTAGTTGTGCTAAGAGAAAATGGCTAGTTCAGTAATATGGCTGGCTCGGTGATAATCTACGTCATACTTAACCTAGCAGCAAGATGATTTCCCCCTTAGCTGGCTGCTGTGGCTGATATAGCTAATTCTTTGCTTAATAAGCATAATATAGGTTATGTTAGCATACACTAGTCTAGTGTGACAACGCGCTGCCAACAATGACCCGATAACGTACCTCACAGGCGAGCCAGTCACCAGGCAAGCTGGTCACATTTGCTAAGCCACCACCAAACTTCACCTGTAACGGGCTAGGCCCGATGGTAGCGCCTCGGCGCTCGCCGGCCTCGGCCTTCCTCCGAGAGGTGTCTGTCCAGCTGTACCCCTGGTCAGGAGGTCCTAATCTTGACTAATTGCAGCACCTCTGCACAGAGGCCATAAAAGTTTAACAAATGTGACGGTTGAGAGGAGAAGCAGATCACGTGTTGTTGGCGGTGGTCTGGTGCTACTTCCTCATGTTGCTGAGCACCTCTTACCTCAGCTGCATCACAAAGACGTCATCAAAACAGACCCCGCAGCGAGCCTTGGAGAGCAAAGATACGAACATAATAACACAATACTCTCGTCATATACATTTGCCCTGATACCGCAACAGTTGAACTAGCAAAGCTCTATAAGGCGCTGTATGGACTCTGTCGCTCCCCCCGTCTCTAGTATAAGGAGCTCTCTTGCTACCTCGCCTCTATTAGTTTCTATCCTATTAAAGCAGACTAGTGCATCTTTATCAATAGCAAGGGCTTAATCATCCTTACTTATGTTAATGACATTATCCTTATTACTTAGACTTGCGCACAAATAGAGGCGTTGAAGTCTGCAGTCTTTAGCAAGTATAAGTGCTGTGACCTAGGTCCTACTACTAACTACTTAGGCATCCGTGTCTGCTGCGAGCGCGGCAAGCGCCCTATTGAACTCTCTATAGAGGCATACATCAACAAGCTTGTCGCTGACTATAGTCGCAAGAAGGCCTTGCCTTGTTACGCTCCTACTGACATCAGCATCCTCAACCTTAAGAGCCGTGATAACCACAACATGATCAGCAACCGCGAGCTCCAGCGCTACCAAACTATCATCAGCAAGCTGCTCTACCCAGCAACTTAACTCTACGCTACTACAACTACGCGTTGCAAGTTATTAACTATCTTAACACCACTAAGTCCTACATTATAACATACGCTACTTCTAGCAACAGTAAGCTTATATTTATTATGTTTGCTACTTAAGCTCCTACAGGTAACCCTACAAACCTAAACCCTTACGCGTAAAGTAACACCTTGTTTGCTAATAGTAAGGATTATAAGTCTACTTTAGGTTTCCTCTTTAAGCTTACTAGAGGCACAGTGTGTCACAAGTCTGCAAAGCAGTGACTAGTCACTACCTCTACTACGAAAGCTAAGTACGTTGCTCTCCCAATCGCCACTAAAGAAGCCACCTAATTAACTTAACTGCTACACTAACTTTGCTACACTGCTGACTAGGCTGGCGGATGGGTAGGGTATGCTTTTTTACGTTTTGGCTTATAGCTTCTTAACTAACGTGTTCTATCAGTAAGCTGGCCACATCAGTATCCTGGCCACCCCACTAAAACGCGCTCAACGCGTCTTATCCCATTAGCCATGATACCACACCAACAACCTGTACAGCCTTCTCAAGAAGGCAGATTAAACCTTGCTATTGTATCTTTTCAGAATAGACCTTCTCAGTCCCTCCGTGCCCTTGCAAGGGCTTACAATGTCCCACGATTAACTCTTTAGACGCGCCTTCAAGGTATCCTCCCTAAACACGAGGCAACGCATGTCAACCAAAAGCTTAGCCCTGTCGAAGAGGAGTCCCTTATTCAGTGGATCTTAGACCTTGACCATCGCGGGTTTCCACCCCAGATCATTGACGTACGACGTATGGCAGACGCGCTACTCGCTGGCCGCGGCCAAGATCCTCCTCCCCCACCTATCGGCAAGTGCTGGGTGTCACGCTTCATCAACCGCCAGCCAGAGCTTCAGACAAAATGGAATAGGAAATTCCACTCTCAGAGGGCACGCTGTGAAGATCCTGTCAGGATTAGCGCGTGGTTCAGGCTGGTAGAGGAGACACGCGTCACATATGGAATACCTGATGAGGACGTCTACAACTTTGATGAGACTGGGTTCATGATGGGGGTGGCTTCAACGTCAAAGGTAGTCACCAGCTCTGACACAGTTGGTCGCGCTACAGTCGTTCAGCCAGGCAATCGCGAGTGGGTGACGACAATTGAGTGTATCAACGCGTCAGGTTGGTCTATCCCACCCTTCCTCATACTGGCAGGGAAGCTCCACCAGGCCAGCTGGTATCAAGATCTCCCACTTAACTGGACTGTTGCTGTTAGTGACAACGGCTGGACAACAGATGAGCTAGGCCTTGACTGGGTAAAGCACTTTACCAGGCACACACAGACTCGCTCATCAGGTGCTCGTCGGCTACTCATTCTTGACGGTCACAGCAGCCACGCTACACCTGAGTTTAATCAGTACTGTGCAGACAACCTGATTATCACTCTCTGTATGCCTCCTCACACGTCACACCTCCTCCAGCCACTTGACGTTGGCTGCTATTCTCCTCTTAAGATGTTGTATGGACATGAGGTGTCTGAGCTTGCCCGCCAAAGTATCTTCCATGTGGACAAGCATGACTTCCTATGGATATACTTAAGGATCAGGCAGACTGCCCTATCAGAGAGCAACATTAAGGCTGGGTTTCAAGCAACAGGACTTATCCCATTCAGTCCAGAGCGTGTCCTGACATGCCTTACTGTAGTCAGAACACCATCTCCACTGGGGACAGCTACTGGTATAGAAGCAGCCTGGACAGCTGAGACACCACATACCATTGATCAATTGCAGAAGCAGGCCCGCCTTGTACAAGATCTCCTTAGGCGTCAATCACAGAGTCCAACTAGTCAAGCTATCTCTCAGCTTGTTAAGGGTTGTCAGCTTGCTATGCAATCAGCAACAATCCTAGCTTAAGAGAATACAAAGCTACGTGCCTCAAATCAACGCCAGCAACATAAGCGTCAAAATCGTAGACAGTATATATCACGTGGGGGAGCTCTACAGGTTGAGGAAGCTCAGTTACTAGTCTCACAGGCTAATAATGTGGTTGAAGAGGACGCTCAGGTTGACGCTGCCCCACGACGTCAGCGAGCACCACCAACGTGTAGCAAATGCCACGTGCAAGGTCACAATAGGACTCAATGTAGAGCTATCTAATCTATCTTGCTTCAAAACCTCACTTAATTTGACCATGTGGTTGTAGAGCAGTTGCACGGCAAGTAAAGCGCGTTTTAGTGGGGTGGCCAGGATACTGATGTGGCCAGCTTACTGATAGAACACGTTAGCAGAGATACGCTTACATAATCTATTATTCGATAGAAGCGCCTAGTATTGCGCCTTCTAATAAAAAAAGAATTAGCTTATTCTGCTTAGTATTAGCTAAGTTATTAACACTACCTAGCAAAGTATACCTATTAATGGGTATGCTTGCTAGGTACCCCCCCTTTTTTAACCTTTTCTAGCCTCTAGCTTGTGCAGTTTAATAGTTATAACAAAACCCTCTACTACAGAAATATAGAGATAGTTTTTCTCTTTCTTTTAAGCCCTAGTTCGCTAGAATCCATGTATTATTGACAAAGTTTTGGGGGGTACCCACGAAGGACGTTGGAGTATACCCATTCCGCCAGCCTACTGCTGACAATACTCACCCTGTGCTGCTGTACAGCGACAACGAGCCTTTTATCAAGCTTCTAGAGTTAGAGGGTAACTGTAAGCATATGAAACACATTAACATCTACTATTACTACTACAAAGAACAAGTCTGTAAGGTAAGCTTAAGGTATAACATGTCTACATAACTATAATAGCTACTAACAGTCTTACAAAGCCCTTTAATGAAGTTGCTTACAAGCGCTCCCTTACCTAAGTTAGACTCTCTAAGCCCAGAATTATTGCTACTAAGGCCACTAAGCTTAATAACAACCCTACCTAAGTCTCTGCTGTTATTAGGCTTAATGTAACAACACATAAATTAGGTATAAAGGAGGATTTTTATAGATACTATTAGCTTCTGTATAACGTACTCCACAAGCATGCCGGTCACCCAAGTGTACCGGTCACTTTTGCCAAGACCACACCAACACTATAACTACTTTGCAGTACTATAGTACACAGCAGCATTCTACTATGCTACACAGTATATTGTACTAATATATAGTACTTTACGCATCTTTCTTACAAGTTGTTCTGTTGTGCCCTGTCTCGCCACATGTGCCACAGCGCCTTAAAGACTGAGTGCTCCCATCAACACGTGACCTCTTCTTTGCCTTCTTCCCATCACTACAGGCCTCAAACTCCTTTAGAGTAGTCAGTCGCACTCCCTTAGCAAAGGTTAGAGTCCCTTCTCACTGTACTTGCTTCCTTTTGTGTGATTTACGACGTGTGGCGGCCTTGTTAGCCGCCTGTAGGTCAGCAACCTGGTTGCGCACTAAAACTAGTGAATGCGCCATCAGCTCTGCGCCTTTAGTGAGCTAATTAAGAGCGTCAACCATAGACGTTGGCAAGCTATTAGCGTGTCTCTGAATCCTCTCTCAAATCAGCTTTAATTAAGACCTAAATTCTAGGGTGTTGCTTAGTGTTTTAGACTCCCACGTACTGTTGTCCACAGTAGGTGGTGTTGGCGTGCGCAGCCGTACTTCAAGCTTCAATAGCACAGCCTCTGGGTCAAGTGGGACTAGGCCAGCACCTCTGAATCCTCCCTAGATGTTACTCTCTGTAATTGAGGCGTCAAAAGCTGCTTTGAAGCACGGCAAGAACTCAAGTTTAGTGATACGCGTAATCTTGCTGCGCATTAGCCGCTCAGCTTGGCGGCCATAGGCCTTCTTTAACAGAGAAAAACAGCCTACGTCAAGTGGCTGTAGTAGGTGCGACAAGTGTGGAGGCATACACAGGGTAATAATCCTGTGTTCCTCGCAGTACTGGTGGAATTCGACTGAGTTGTAGCTCTCGTGGCCGTCCAGAATGAGCAGCCAATAGCTGCCAACAGTGCGCGCCTTTGTGTGCTCATCAAAGTGCTTCAACCACTTGACTCCAAGCTTGTTGTTGGTCCAGCCATTGTCAGAGACATTAAGAACCCAGTTGTCAGGTATACTAGGCTCCTTGTAACAGGCAGAGAGGTGGTGCTTGCCAGAGAAGATAATGAAGGGTGGGATAGACCAGCCCTTCGCGCAGATGCCTTAGATAATGCTGGTCCACTCTCGGTCGCCCTGCTACACTGCCTTTGGTCTCCCTCGACGCTCAGAGCCTGTAACAACAGCTCCTGTTGATATAACGCCCATCATAAAGCTAGATTTGTTAAAGTTGTGGGTGTCTTCATCTTGTATACCATACTTAGCTTTGGTATTCTCTACTAGTCAGAACCAGTCCCTAATCGCCTTAGGATCCTCACACAGAGCTCTCTTATAGTCGTACTTGCGATTGAATTTGACTTTGAGCTCTGACTGACGTTTAACAAAGTTGGCAGCCTAGTTCTTGCCAACGTAGGGCTGGTGGCGCTCAGCAAGCAGAGAATTGGCCATATCGTCTACATCAGCAAGCTGGGGCGAGTATCCTCGCTCGTCTAGCCTCAACACGTGCTGGACAATTACCTCCTCTTCATTCTTTGTAAGATTCATAGTATTAGGTGTGTAGTCGCAGCGTGGGGTGGCTCCAGCAAGTCGGTCACTAAGCGTGCTTTGAGAGACGTTGTAGATTGCTGCAGCGCGTCGCTGAGAGAGCGTCGCGTCTTGTTGGATAGCCGGGAGAGCAAGCTGTATGTCTGCTTCATTAGAGAGCTTTTTCATGTTGCTGCGTTGAGGCATTGTTAGTAGAGTGAAGTTTGGTGTGGTCTTGGCAAAAGTGACCGGTACGCTTGGGTGACCGGCATGCTTGTGGA
>NW_022984803.1:330733-333799 GCF_010094145.1 Didymella exigua CBS 183.55
TACTATTAAATAGGGAGCCTGTGTACGTTATACTAGTATCTAATTCTAAGGACACCTCTATATCCTTTTTGCACGTTCGCGCATTGTGCCTAGTCCTACTGCAGTTCCTACAGCGCCAAAGAGCTAGTTAGGCTAGTTCTTAACTACTACCACCATAAGCCTTCTTAGATCGCTAAGGCGCTATAGATGCCTTAGCAGCTACCTGCGCTGCAGCAGTCCCATACTCTATAGTACCACCCTGCTGAATCCGCTTGCGCTTACGCGATTTTCGCTTAGTTATCTCTACTAATTGCTCTTCAAGCTTATAGATCCAAGCATATTAAAGCGCATTTTTATACAGCATTAGCTCACCACCTTTTATAAGCTAGGAGAAACTAGCCTAAGCTATAACAGGTAAGCAAGTAAAGGAATTGTGTATAAGCTTTAATTAAGATCTAAACTTATAGGTATTACTTAGAGTCTTTAACTACTATAGCGTCTCTAGGAGGAGGGGTTCTAGCAGGGTACGCAGCCACACTTTAAGGTAATCTAATACAACCTGCGTGTTAATTAGGACTAGCCCTGCTACCTTAAAAGCCTTTTAATAGTTCTACTCTGTAAACATGTTAAAAATACGTCCTTAAAGGCAGGGAGGAAGCCTTCTTTGTTAATATAGAAGACGCGTTAGCGTGCCAAGTCTCTAACGCGCTGGGAGTACCTGCGCTTCAGCAGCAAGAAGCAGACCACATCAAGCAGCTAGAGGATGTGCGATAAATAGGGGGGCATACAGAGGGTTAGGATCTTGTGTTTAAGGCAGTAGTCCTTGAAATGCTAGTTAAGGTGGCTCTTATAGCTGTCTAAAATAAGCAGCTAGTACCCCCCTACCTAGCGCGTCTTTATATGCGCGTTAAAGTGCTTTAACCACTCTAGACCAAGCACACTGTTTGTCTAGCTGTTCTTAGAGACTAAGAGCTTCTAATTACGCAGTATTAAAGCCTCCTTGTACTAGGCAGAGATGTAGATGCGTCCCTTGTAGATAATAAAGGGTGGGGTTGTGTACCTAGCAGCGCAGATGCTCTAGATAACTGTAACCTACTCGCAATTGCCTGGCTAAACAAGCGCAGGTTAGGCGCGTCTCTCTGCACCTGTGACAACCTTTATAGAGCTAATTACGCCTATCTAGAAGCTAGTCTTATTAAAGTTATACATGTTGTTATTATAGACGCTATACTTAGCTTTATTCTCCTCTACTAGCTTAAACTACACACTGATTATCTCTAGATCCTCCTAGAGTATTCTCTGCCTATCCTTTGCTTAATTAAAGGCTATTTTAAGCTTAGGTGAGCGCGTTACAAAGCAATCAGCCTAGCACTTGCCAATAGGCTTGCTACCGCGTACAGCCAGCAGTTTATCAGCCATATCTGCTACCTCGCACAGCTAGGGCGCAAATCCTCGCAGGTTGAGGTTGAGTATGTATTAGATGATTGTCTGCTGTTCAGTCGCAGTAAGCTTCTAGCAGTTAGGGGCAGCTTCTGCGCGAAATGTAAGTCCTTAGACGCAACAAGAGAGTGTACAGTGATCAACGTTAAATGCCTCTGCAGCAGCCTAGTGGCTTCAGAATTGTCTAGATTTCAAGGCTTCAATAGCAAGCTGAAGCCTCCCTTCATGTTCAAGTAATAACGCGTTTGGTAGTTGAGGCATGTTAGAGAGAGAGAGTAGGTAGAGGGCTTGGCAAGTTTTGGGACACTCGGTGATGTGGGACACTCGGTGATAGTTTAGGTTAGAGGTACGCTTAAGTAATGTATATTTCGATAGATGAGCCTAGAATTGCGCTTTCCATTAAAGAAAATTTACCTAATTTGGCCTAGTATTAACTGGGTTATTGAGCCTACCTAGCAAAAGCCTACCTAGGATGGGTATGCTCGCTGTCAAGCCTCAGCTCCGGCCACTGATGTAGTAGTCTGGCCAAAGGCCAATAAAGGATATCTACTTCCTAACAACTTTTGCTAAAAAGCATGCACAAGTTATCTTGACGTCTAGTTAACTGCGTAGATAATATATATCCAGCTTTAGCCAAGCCGGCTAAGCTAATGTAACCGGCTAGCTCTAGCTCTCCTTTAGCTTTAGAGTCTAGACCGTTACAACTGAGACAAGCAAACCAAAAGGTGACATGGCTCACACTGATGGTGAGCCTGCGCTGGAACAGTACTGATATTGTTACAAGACACAGGTCAGAGGTAGCTTTGCTACATGCCTTGTCATGGGTCAGAGGTGGCTTCGCCACATGCCCAGCCTGACACTCGCTAGGTACCCCCCTTTTTTAATGTCTTTTAGATTTAACAGCTGTAATATAAGAGCTGGAAGTGAGAGTTATATAAGGGAAATAAACCGAATGTAATTCTCTTTAAAATAGGCCCTTATTCGCCTAAATTCACCTAGTATTAGCTAAGTCAGGGGGGGGTACCCAATCAGGACTTAAAAGCCTACCCATCCGCCAGCCTGTAACAACGCGCTACGAACAGTGACCCGATATCACTAGGATACAGTTCTAGCAACTCATGACCATGGCTCTTGTCACATAGCATAAGGTTGCACTAAACTGCCTCTAAACCCTCATATATAAGGAGCAAGGAACTGTAGCATTATAGAGTAGTTTCTCTATATCCTTTTATACAAGACCTATAACGTAGATTATCACCAAGCCAGCTATATCACCAAACCAGCCATTTTCTCTTAGCACAACTAATACAAGTTACTATAACTACAACTACTTGCTATTAAATAGTTACCTAGCATACTATATGCTTGCATTAGATTTAGAAGATGTTTCTACACCCTCCTAGCACGTTTGTGCGTTGTGTCTAGTTTTGCTGCAGTTCCTACAGCGCTAAACAGTTAACTAAGCTCCTAGTTGACCACCTCCACCCTAAGTCTTCTTAGATAGCTGAGCTGCTACACACGCCTTAGCAGCTACCCGCGATGCTGCTGGGCCATACTCAAGTGTGCCACCATGCTGAATCTGCTTTCTCTTACGCGATTTTCTCTTAGTTATTACTGCTAATTGCTCTTTAAGCTCTTGCACGTGGG
>NW_022984803.1:334414-336700 GCF_010094145.1 Didymella exigua CBS 183.55
GGCGCAGATGCTCTGGATAACGGTAACCCACTCGCGATCACCTGGCTGAACAAGCTCTGGCTAAGCACGTCTCTCTAAGCCTATTACAACCTTTAAAGACAAAGCAACACCTATCTAGAACCTAGTTTTATTAGAGTTATGTATGTTGTTATTACAAACACTATACTTAACTTAAGTATCCTTTACTAGCTTAAACTACATGCTAATTATCTTAGAATCTTCCTATAGTATCCTCTGTCTATCCTTAGCTTAATTATAGGCTATTTTAAGCTTGTCTAAACGTGTCACAAGCCTACTAGCCTATAGTTTACCAACAGGCTCTTCACTACGCACACTAAGTATCTTATTAGCTATATCTGCCACCTTACATAGCTAGGGCGCAAATCCTTGCAAATTAAGGTTAAGTATATACTAGATAATTGTCTGCTCCTCTAGTATAGTAAGTTTCTAGCAATTAGCGCGTACGTCTAGTTAAAACGTGATATTGCAAAGGCAATTAGAGACCTGCTAATAAGGTACGTTCAACGCTCTACATCAGGAAAAGTTTTTCTGTTGTCGAAATCAGGAAATCGTGGCATTGTACTGTGGGCAACAGTAGGACTTATAGGCCTATAATAGTTATTTAATGTGTATTTAATGTCTAGCTAATTTCAAGCTAATAGCTCTAATAGTCCTAACAGCTATAATAGCTACAACAACTCCTAATCCTGCTATAATAGTAGCTCTACTTAATAAACTATACTTTTATTATATTAATATACTAATATATCTCCTCTTTAAAATAAGCTATTAAATAATATTATAGGCCTAGTAATAGAATAGTTATTAAGTGTAGAAGGTTTTAAGCTTAATGTTCCTTGCTAAGACACTAAGTTAAGATTCTTTGCTAGGGCTCTAGCAGCCCAAATATTAGAAAATATAAGAATATTATTTAAGAATAGTAGGTAAACCAAGAATTTTATGCCTAGGCCTGCCTGTTCTGCAAGCTCCTGTTGCGCTGCTGCTGTGTGTGTGTGTGTGTGTGTGTGTTGTGGTCAGCAGGTGCTATGTTGTATGCTGTTGCAGCTGCTACGTTGTGTGCGGGCGCAGCTGCAGCTGCTATGGTGTGCTGTTGCAACTTCAAAACACAAACCTTTAACAAACAAACCTTTAACACTCTATAACTTGTGTTGTAGTAGGCATATAATAATAATTTTTTACTTATTTTAAATCTACAATTTCGCTCTATCTATAACCTGTTTTATCAGTGAGCGCCCCACCTCAGTGAGCGCCCCACGAACACCAGCGAGGCGTACGCGCAGCGACGTAGCTTAGCACCACAACACAAATTTTGTACTCTTGCAACAGTATAGTATTATTTAGAAGCATTGCTGTTATTTATATCCTTAATTTCTACCTTGCAGGTGCAAGAGTTGTGCCTAATCTCACTGCAACAGCCGCAGTGTTGCCCTGCGCGCACCCTCTTCGCCAGCTCCTTACCCTCCTCACATCTGCCACCCTCCCTTTCAGCAATTAAGTCTAATACCTTACTAACTGTTAATGTCTCCTCTGCCTGTACGTAGCGTCTCTTGCGACTTTTACACTTTGTTGCTGCTTTAGTAGTAGTATTAAGGCGCACTATCTCTGCGCGCATTAACACTATCTTATAAGCTATCTACTGCGCGCCTTTTATTAGCTGCTGCACCTGCTTATTAAGTGAACTTGCTAGAGACCCTTAATAGATTTTTATCCTGTTTTAAACTAGTGTTAATTGCGCCTCTATTTCTTTAGCGTTGTGTGGTGTTTTTGCCTCCTAAGTAGCGTTGACTTGCTGTGGTGGAGTTTGCGTACGCAGCTGCACATCCAGCTTTAATAACACAGCCTGTAGATTATGTGGAGACAATCTAGCGCCTTAAAACCCTGCGCAAGCATTCTCTCTTGTAAACACCTTCTTAAAAGCTACTTTAAAGGCTAGTAAGAAGGTCTATTTGCTAATGTGGTTAATATAATTGCGTGCTAAGGCTAAGATCTGATTGGTTGGTTGGTTGGAATTGATTTTCGTCCGAAGGATGGGGATTAAGTCCACCATCCTGCCTCCCGAAGGGCATGTAGGACGTGCTGAGCTAAGGATTTACAGTGCTGTTGCGCTACCCTAGAAAGCATTTCTTGCATGTGCGAGTATTTCTACTATTTCTAGCTATAGCTCTCCTTCCCGTTAGAGAGACTAAGCAGTATAGACGTAATAGGGGAGAACCCTTGTGTGTGTTTAGAGGCATTTAGGTGCCATATAGGAGATAGAGAGTAGAT
>NW_022984804.1:0-482 GCF_010094145.1 Didymella exigua CBS 183.55
GTCCTGCAGTACGCTGTTGCAGTGTCGAATTGTCGTGATCTCTGACCCCCTCCCTGGCTGCCCTGACGCGACGTGCACGCTGCAGAGTAGCACCTCCAAGAAGCGGTCAACCTGCCGTAAGTACTGCCGCACTGCCTTGACGCTCCACTGCCCGTCTGCACGCTTCAAGCGCTGGCCACCCTCTATAGTGAGTGCGCGCTTAAGCATCCACTCTAGCCCACCTAGCAGTTAGTTGCCTGGTGCATTGACAAACGACGTGCGTTGTTTTGTGAATGTAACATTATTAACTACCTGCTTAAGATTAATAGTTACCTAGTCCTCCTCCTTTCCAATCCAGCACAGCTCCTGCAGCATCTGCTCTGCTTTAGCTAGCAAGTCTTGCGCCATCTTGCAGAAACGGCTGATAGCAATTGGACGACTGTTTAGATAAAACGTCTTTCTGTCCAGAGACCAGTGTGCATTGCCTGAGTTGCCGGCGTTTA
>NW_022984804.1:3074-11746 GCF_010094145.1 Didymella exigua CBS 183.55
GTGTGCTGTTGCAGCTGCAGCTGATACATTGTGTGCTGGCGCAGCTGCAGCTGCCATGGTGTGCTGTTGTAACTTCAAAACACAAACCTTCAACAAACAAACCTTTAACGCTCTATAACTTGTGTTGTAGTAGGCCTATAATAATAATTTTTTGCTTATTTTAAAGCTACAATTTTACTCTATCTGTGCATAAAATTTTGTAATTTTTAAATATTTAATACTAGTACTAGTAGAACTAAGGGTAGCTATGCAACAATATTGCAATATTATTTTAAGTTTATTAAATATAGGCACTTAGTATTTTAGCTGTTAGCAATGTTAACGCGAAATTAGGGCTGTTAGGCGCAAATTAGGGCCGTTAGGGCTGTTGATTGGCCGTTGCATAACTATGCCACAACTGTCAGCAACGGCCAGTCTGGGCCAGATTTCGAAAAACTTTTCCCGATGCTACATGCCATAATTCAATGTCCGCTTGAGCCTCTTGGTAGGAGACGCGTTCTCCTCCCCACCACGGCTAGAAGTCAAGGGCGTCATGGGCATACCAAACTGCAAGTCCAAGCTCGACGCAGCTGTTGGGCTTTGCGACTGTCTCCTCCTTGCCCATCTCACCGGCCGGTCCTGCCAAAACGGGGGAAGCGCCGTCTTGCTAGACTTCAGATATTCTCCCATCGCATAGTCTATGTAGTTGTGTAGGATCTTCGGCGTTTCCGCCACGTCCTTCAACTTGTGCAAATGTGCCGAATCAATTGGCTCTATCTGATAGTATACCTCACCATCGGCTGAGTATATCCCACGCCAATAAAGCTAGACGTAGGGCGAGATCATCTCGGTAGTCAGGGAGACATGGCATGTCTCGAGTTGCGACGGGTCGCGATCAGGGTACGCATACGAATAGAACCGGTGCATGTCGTTGACGAGAGGAGCGCCATCGCTGGCAGCTTGGAGCCTGGCATCGATCTGGTTGTTGTCAGGAGCGGCAGCAGGAAAGAGGGGGTGCAGAGATCCAGCTCTTTGAGCTGCACGATGTGAGATCGCGGACTAGGCTTAGTAGTGTCCTCGAAATCCAGATGGGGCTTAGTGTTGTCATCGGAATCAAAAAGGCAAAGCGCCATCCTCGCAGCTCAAACTGCCCCAACTTCTGGGCACTACAACGCAACAACGAAACATGCTTGGGATAATCTGCTTGCAGCAACCGGAACTAGAGTACTGGAATTATATAAATTTCATGCAGAAATTCTCTAATCTGATGCGAAGTGTTTGTGTTGTAGTACACGTTTTGTAAATGGTGTTGCGCGCACGGATACGGTACAGTCCGTGCGCAGTCAACGAGCCAGTTCAGTCAACGAGCCACCCCACCAATATGGGACGATCAAAAAGATGAGGTTATTGAGCCACACACAATAGCTATTTTCGTGAGATTTTTCGAGGTATTGCTATAAAGAAGCTTCTAGATCATTTGCACTGCTTTAATCTCGCTGGCGTCTTGAGTTGGCGGCCATTTCTGCCAAATTTGGGTGGGGGAGACGCCTCAGGCGGACCAGCGTTAACCCGACTTAATGCAGCCGCACCACGACAACGCTTTGCTGGATTTTCTGCTGCTTTTTGTGAGGCTTTTCGCTTACGCTTGTTTGCTGTATCGTGGCTTTTTTAAGTGGTTGCAGCTTGTTGTTGTTGCTTTTTAAGCGCCCGTTCTGCAGCGCGTTCCTCAGCGCGCTGTTTCTGCTCGCGATCACGCTTAATTCTGGCTTGTTGTTGAGCCACCTTCGCAGCTTCTTGAATCTGCTTTTTGTGAGCTGCTTCTGCTGCTCTTGCCTCTCTATCGCGAGTTTTTTTGAGTTGTAGCTCCGCGGCTTCGTCCAGTTCTGCGGCCTTGCGCGCGCGCGCGCTGGCAAGCTTCCTGGGACTGTAGAATACAGCACCGCCGTGCCAATCGTCGCCTTCTTGTGTAGTTAGTGTTGTAGACTTGGTTGGGCGCTTCTTGATGAGGTTGATTTCAGCGCGTAGCTCCGCGTTTTGGAGTCGTAGAAGCTCGTTGTTGACCTGCAGCGAGTGCAGGCCTTAGGACAGCCGTTTGGCTTCAAATTTGGCCTTGTCAGCCACTGCAGCATCAAAAATTTTGCGCAATTGAGGCCAGGTATCGCCGTCGCCTTGCTCCCCAATTCCTGGCTCGTCATCTTGTTGTTGTGGGCCATTGTTGAAGCGTTGAAGTACTGGGTCTGCGTCCATCGGCCATACGCCTGTAGCTTGGAAACTCTTCAATATAAGATCGTGAGTTATTGTAGAGCTCCAAGCCGGCCAAAAGTTGCTATAGAAGTCGCGTTTGGTGATCCTTGAGAGGCCTTGGGTTCGCTGGAGGCGTTGGGTAAGCTCCTCAGTGTAGTGCTTTGAAAGCGGCGCAAAGAGCACAACATCTAACGGCTGCAAGCTGTGGGTTGAATGGGGAGGATACACTATAACCATGATGCGTTTGGCTTCACAATACTCCAAAAAATCTGGCGTGAGGTGGCTGGCGTGGCCGTCAAGTATCAGAAGGCGCCATTGCTGGTGAGCTTTGGCTGCAGTATAGCGTTCAAACACCTGTTGAAGCCAGGCAAGTCCTAAGGTGTTATTTAACCATCCTGAAGCTGAGTAGGATACAAAAATTTGGTGTTGTTCAGCTAAAAGATTGTTAACCTAGCTTAATTAAACCCCAGAGGTGCCCTGGTAGATGAGAGCGGGCGGTAATGCATCTCCAGAAGCGCATACGCAAGCCAGCAGCGTTACCTATTCTCTGTTGCTATCTCTTATTGCTGCTGTACGCTCTTTTGACTCATAAACTGCCTTAGAGAAGATCCTTTTGGTGCGGTTGGCGATGCCGACGTAGAAGCCTTTCTTATCCATATTGTACGTGTTGCGCTTGTCAATGCCATGTTCTCACATCTTAGAGTGCAGCAAGTTAAAGTACAACTCGTATTTATGCTTGTTGTCAGCCAGGTGACGCCTACAATCCATACCAGTGTCGTATTTGGTGATGAGCTTGTCAGGATGGCGGTGTTGAAACTGGGTAATCCAGCTTTCAGAGACCTCTTGCTGCGCAACCGCGCTGCCGAAATTTTTCAAAATACTTCGTGTAGGTGGTATACCATCCCTTGTACACCTTTCTATATATCTAATTAACTCATCCTCTTGTTGTGGGTTGAGGTTTTGTCAGTCTTCGGCCGCCTGTGTGTCCTTAGAGCCCTGTGCACCCTTGTGCCTTCGCGACAGCGTCGTTTGATTAACTCTAAATGCTTTTACAACTTAGTGGTACGAGAATTTATCTCTAGCCTTACGCGATTTAATATATTTAATTGCTTCTTAAATTGGATCTATGGTTGTGGAGTTATGACGCGTTGAAGTTGGGTGGGTTCATGTGGCAGCGGGGTTTGGGGTGGCTCGTTGACTGAACTGGCTCGTTGACTGCGCACGGACTGTACCGTAGAGCGGGCGACCGGTGAACCTAGGCGTTTGGCGCACGGACACGGTACCTGCTCTTTCAAGGAGAATCTAAGCGAGCACAGCCTGGCTGAACACGCTGTCTTGCATATTGCCAAGCGAGGCGCAGTAGAGGCCAGTAGACCTCTGCGAATCAACTCCACGCTGACTGCATCGTATGCAGGCTGTCAATCTTGCCCCCAGTAGCCTAGGCAGTTCGAAGCTCAAGGGCTGGTCAGAGCCAGCTCCAAACTCCTCTTGCTGCTATCAGGACATACAATCGTCCGTCCGCAGAGTGCGAAAGGTCACCTAGGTCAATAAATTCATCTCATTCGGTCCGACGATCTTCATCACTGGTAGTGCTGGACTTGTGGCCTGCAAGGATAGCTCCAAGATGTCCAGGCTCACTTCTGCTTTAGGTTCGTTCATGTCCGCTACCAACGAGAACTATGCAGCACTGGCCAACGTCAAGTTCGATTTCTCTCTTATAAAAATGGAGGCACCAGTCGAATTCAGCGGCGTTGTCTCTGCGCTATCCACTATGCGACGTGTGGACGCTGAACAGGGACCCTCACACAAAACCGCACGTAGGCTGGGAGCCTTATTCGAGGACGTTGTGCCAACAACACCAAAACTAATCTCAGCCTACGGATTGCGCATGTCAGAGATCATGAACACTCCCGGTGTAAATGATATCGGAGCAGACCAACATGGTCCATTCGGACCGTACGTCGGAGCGGATGGCACAAGCCTCTGGGCTGCAGCAACATCTGGGATTCCAGCTCTTGGAGTCTACCTCCTCAGTTGCTTGTTGGCTCGGGCCTGGGATTCAAAGACAGCTACGGCAATATGGGTGGAAATCGTTGCGGCAAGACGAAAAGAAATCGAAGAGGGAGTTCAGAACAACCACAACGTTTCCGCATCTGCAATCGTCGGTGCATACCAAGACATCACAAGGAAGGACCTTCAATCGTGGGATAGCAGTGCAAGAGCCTGGCTTCGCAGAGCGGACAGAGCAAAGAACTGGTCACAATGCCAGCTTGAACTTGTTGTCAAGAACATCAACACCCCAATCGCTGGCGGTCCTTCGACATACGAAAAAGTCATTAGTGTTTGGAAGCGGTCTATGCTAGCCGTTGAGCAACTTCTTTCTGGGAAGCCGCAAGATATCGTAGATGGGTCCGTATTCCTGGCGTTCTCCGCCTGGCACCTATTTCCCGATCTGATCGTGCTTGGAGCTGAGCCTAAGAAAGTCGAGTTCAAAGATGGGTTGATACCCTCTGGAGGTGTTGGTACTGTGGGTCTAGTTTCCAACACCACAGAGGAGGACGGCGTCCGATGGTCTTTAGCTTTGTCCCATTTGCAGTACTATGGCGAGCCTGTGCTGGTTCGCAGTGATCAAGAGTCTTCAAGATTGACGTTCGCACAACTTCGAGTTGTAGCACTGGGTGGTTTGTTCGGGTCATGGAAGTTGAGTCACCGTGACTTCTTGTTGGCTGCGGACTGGATCAAGCTTCTCTGGACTCGGATGGATGTGGCCGAAGACCACACCAAGGATAACGGATACTCCGAGTTCGAATGGCTTCGCCAAATTGCAGCGGCGGCAGACCAACTGCTGGCAGTGGAAGATGAGAATCATCAGCAAAACTTTCAACTATTGAAGCATGGGTCACGGAGGGGTAAAAGCTTTCTGTCTGGCCCTGGTTACATTTCATCGCCTTTCTTCGGACTTCTGAACACTTTGACACTCCACGGACTGCTCGAAGACTTGGATGAAGACTGCGGGATTAACTACCTTCGGGAAGTTGCAGGGAGACTTGGATTGAATGTTAGTGATTCTGTTATTTGTAGCGCCCACAATACCTCATACCACCATGGTTCCGGGGCTGCAGATTACTTCGAGCTCGCTACAACACAACCTGCTGGTCCAGATGGATATATGAGATGGATATGTCCCAACAGCATGGTTACAACAAACAAATCTCCGAGATTCAGTCCTGATTCGGAAGGCCAGCTCAAAGATGAAAGATTTGATACACAAGATAGGATGGACTACATCTCTGCCCGCGGTGAGAAATGTGAACGCCGTGTTACAGGGCTGGAGCAGGCGGTACGGGGCCATGGGTTCGCCTGGGCGGATCCACCACGACTTTACCAACAAGACAACCCAGTCGACCCTGTTAACTTAGGGCATCCCCGCAAGAAGGCCAGAGTCACCGCAAATTTCCAACACATAGTCGGAGATCAACGCTTTGGTTTATACATACGAAGAGAAAGGAACGATAGCGATAAGTCATGGGAAACCTACAAGAAAAGGGCAAAGTCCGAGACGGCAAAGACGGGAAGATTGTTAGCAGCAGTCCAAGAGTTTAAGGCAGCAAAGTTGGTACCTGAGCGATTGAGGGATTATATGTGTGCTTTGACATCTGTATCCGAAGAACAAGTCAAGGATAATTCGTTGAGCGCGCCAGGTGTTTCCCTTGTTGCAGAACCGCATAGGTTCCATACGGATTTCAGCAAATCGCTGTACGCCTTGGAGTCCTGTTCGATGATCTACGGTCATCTATCCAAAGCGACCATCTCACTCAAACCGCTTCTGCAACCGTTGCATAAACTCGCGTGGTTCGAATCATTGTTTTCGAGATGGAAGGTCCCTCGCAAAAAGGCGAGCACTAGGCCTACCAAATCAGCGCTTCTCACGTCTCAACACCCTCCACTGCCCGACCGGTTCGAATCGTTTGGCTGCATAGCTTGGTTCGACTCAGGAACTGTTGATCTGACTCGAGAAGATCTGCAGTACGCCTTTGCATTGTGTTCCGAAGACACAATCTATGTGCCAGCAGTCGTGCTTTCCGACCCTTTCAGAAGAGTACCAGAGTATGAGATGAGAAGCATCACGGGAAACGTCAGCCGTGCAGGAATTTCAATTCTTGTTTCGCCCATTGAGCCAAGAGTTCGAGATCTCAGTGATAGTTACAACGTAGTAACCCACGAGACATACGATCGAAAACGCGAGAACAATTTCAGAGAAACTTCGTTGCATCTCTCTTTCACAGAGTGGATTATTCCTCTGGCCACCGAGGGCTCGCGTACGATAGATCATGATGCCCAAATAATCGAGGCTGTCGTCTCTATACGCGATCGCGGCCAGTGGGTCGCCGACATCGATATTCTCGAAGTTGACTTCCAAGATATGACAAGGTTCAAGTCTTCGGTGTGCTGCAATGAGAATCACGATCAGGATGCGGACTTCGACTATACGTCCATAGATAGCTGGGAAGAGCTGTTAGATGAGCCAGGTACCGTCGGTATCTTCAGGGCGCACGGAAACTGGGCTGCGCGACTAGCTGCCGTGAGCATCTTATCACGGAAAGAGATCGGCGGCCACAACTTTGGTGTCCTTGGACCGGAGCCTTTCTGTCTAAAGTGCCTAGAAGAGGAGTTCGAGAAGCCAGGCTGGGATATGCAAGAATATGAGTCTACACTGCCATCGTTTTGTATTGATTAAAACCCGTTTATTTTAGAGTTAACATAAAGCACTACCAAGCCAGCTACACTATTAAGCTAAACACTTTTCCTAAGCATTGCGACTACTACGTATAGAATAAGCAATCACTTACTACTCTGTATAGGCCCTCCCTACAATAGACTTGCATTAGATGTAGGATCTTCCTCTATAACTTTCTGTACCCTCTCCTCGTCAATCTATGACCAGGATTGATTTCATCCAATACAACCCCTCGTTTGGTCTGGCCCTGAACATCTTGAAATATAACAATCATCTGGTGCTTGATCGCGAGCAGTGTAGTCTGTTGATGCCAGGTTTTAGAAAAGGCTTGAAAGGCTTGTTTGCAAGCATGGGCGAAACCTCGATATTTTCATGCCATGGTCTTACCGTCGTTTCAGCGTAGAACCATCACAAGCACTCAGATTCAGCGAGGAGGTTACATTCGTTTATTAACGTAGCATGCCTGATCCCATCCTCAAAACTTCCAGCTCGTTCTTCCGCAAAGATGAAACCCGTATAAAGAGTCCTTGAATGTGGAGAATGTGAGTGCTGCGCAATGCAGCGCTTGCTGTGCACGACGTCTGATCGTTTTCGTAGCGTAATTTGGCCACCATGTGCCGCGCATCACCAAGACTGCCGCCGTCCTCAATAGGGGAGATCAATTCGTACGCATGTTTGCGACTAGTGGGTGGGCTGCAGACGTTCTACTTCTCAACGATAAGGCAAGACCAACTGGATCGACCATGTCTATTACATAGATCCATAGTCAGCCACAGGTTCCAAGATGCGCCCAAATCACGTATGGACCAGGGTAGATCTGGGCAGTTCTACGCTTGCCATGTGGAGAAGAAGTTGACTCTTGTATGCGTGTTAAAATGCTTTAACTACTTAAGGCTAAGCGTATTATTTGTCTAGCTACTCTTAGAGACAGAAAGCTTCTAATTGTGTAGTATATCTGTCTCCTTATACTAGGCAGAGATGTAGATGCGTCCTTTGTAGATAATAAAAGGCAGGGTTGCATATCTAGCACCGCAGATGCTCTGTATAACTGTAACCCACTCCTAATTGCCTAGCTAAACAAGCTCAGGTTAAGCGCGTCTCTTAGCGCTTGTGACAACCTTTATTAAACCTATCACGTCTATCTAGAACCTAGTCTTATTAAAGTTATGCATGTTATTATTAAAGATGCTATACTTAGCCTTAGTACCCTCTACTAGCATAAACTACGCGTTAATTACCTTAGGATCTTCCTACAGTATCCTCTGTCTATCCTTTGTTTAGTTAAATGCTATCTTAAGCTAATCTAAACATGTTACAAATCTTATAGCCTAGAGTTTACTAACAGGCTCCCTACTAGACTGGCGGATGGGTACCATGTACCTAGGGTAGGGTATAGGTAGGGTATAGGTCGCACGGACGTAGGTATAGGTAGGGTAGGGTCGCACGGACCATAGGTATAGGTAGGGTAGGGTTACACGGACCATAGGTAGGGGAGGGTAGCACGTGACTAGGGATAGGTATAGGTAGGGTAGCACGTGCTAGGTATAGGTTTGGTTTGGGTATATTACTAACCTAGTTTGTATACAACTAACCCTAGGTTGTACTAGTAGATTCTTTCGCATACACAATACTTAGAAGAAAAAGCATCTATAATTTATTATCACAGTCTATTATCACATACTTATGCTCTAAAGTATACAATAGTACAAAG
>NW_022984804.1:12301-16307 GCF_010094145.1 Didymella exigua CBS 183.55
CCCTAAACTCCTTTAGAGCTGCTATCTGCTGCCCTTCCTTAACTATAAGGGTCCCTTCCTTCTAGATTCGCTTTCTTTTGCGCGATTTACGTTCTGTGGCAGCTGCTAGAGCTGCGTGAAGCTCAGCGTTCTCCTGTTGCGCCAAAACTAGCTTGTGCGATAGAATCGCTCCCCCCTTTGCGTAGTGCTCAAGCGCGCTCAGCATAGAATTAGGTAAGCTACCCTACTACTTCTTATACTTCTCTTAAATTAGAGTTAATTACAACTAAAGTTCTAGGGTATTGCTAGGGGTTTATAACTGCTAGGGCTTATTATTATTAGGGAGTTGTAGTAATAGAGTGCGCAGCTTTATATTAAGCCCTATTATAACCTATTCTAGGTTAAAGGGGACTAGTCTAGTGCCTTAGAACCCTCCTTAGATATTGCTTAAGGTAAATATAGCATTATAGGCTACTTTAAAGTATAGTAGGAACTTACGCTTTATAATATAGTTAATCTAGTTATGTATAACCTGTTTTATCAGTGAGCGCCCCACCTCAGTGAGCGCCCCACCTCAGTGAGCGCCCCACGAACACCAGCAAAGCGCATGCGCGACACTCAACGCGTAATGTCTTAACAACCACAACCTCACAAGCCCTATACTAAAGCTAACATGCAGCTTGCCCTCTCTAACATTAAATGCGACTAGATTACAAGCCTGCAACGTGCTAAGGCAGTCTACAGCGTTCCTTGTAGGACAATACAATAACGACGTGACAGGAAGCCCTCTAGACGCGACTGCAAGCCTAGATTAAAGCACCTAACAAAGCTAGAAGAGGAGGTAATTCTGCAGCGTATACTTGACAAGAAACTATATGGAGTACCACCCTTAAAGCTACACGTACAAGATATGGCTGATAGACTGCTGCGCGACTGCGGCGGTGAGCCTGTTGGTAAATGCTGGGTTGACAGGTTTATTAAGCGTACACCTGAGCTGCGCACGCGCTGGACTTATCTATACAATCACTAGCGAGCTCTCTGCGAAGACCTAGCGATTATTAAGCCCTAGTTTACGCTAGTTTAGAACATAAAGGCGAAGTACAGTATTGTAGACAATAACATGTATAACTTTAACAAGTCTAGCTTCCTAATAGGCAAGATATCTTTTTAACTTGTTATAATAGGCATAGAGAAACCTAGGAAAGCGAAGAAGCTTTAGCCTAGTAATTGTGAGTAGACTATGTTAATACAGGGCGTTAGCGCAACAGGGCGTGTTATCCTACCCTTCCTTATCTTTGCTAGCAAGGTTCTTATCTCTAACTAGTTTACTAAGGACCTCCTACGCAATTAGGTTATTTAAGTAAGCCTAACAGGCTAGACAAACAACAATCTAGCGCTTGCCTAGCTTAATTACTTTAATACGCATGCAAGGCCTGTAGGAGCGTATAGGCTGCTAATTATTAACAGCTACAAGAGCTATTGCTTAATAGATTTCTAGGATTGCTGCAAGGAGAAGAAGATTATTACCCTCTGTATGCCTCCACACTCGTTGCACCTCCTGCAGCTGCTTAACGTCGCCTGTTTCTTGCTATTAAAGCGCGCGTATAGTGATTAGATCTTAGCCTTAGCACGCAATTGCATTAACTATATTAGCAAATAGACCTTCTTACTAGCCTTTAAAGTAGCTTTTAAGAAGGCGTTTATAAGAGAGAATACTTGCGCAGGGTTTTAAGGCGCTAGATTGTCTCCACATAATCTATAGGCTGTGTTATTAAAGCTAGATGTGCAGCTGCGTACGCAAACTCCACCACAGCAAGTCAACGCCACTTAGGAGGTAAAAACACCACACAACGCTAAAGAAATAGAGGCGCAATTAACACTAGTTTAAAATAGGATAAAAATCTATTAAGGGTCTCTAGCAAGTTTACTTAATAAGCAGATGCAGTAGCTAACAAAAGGCGCGCAGTAGATAGCTTATAAGATAGTGTTAATACGCGCAGAGATAGTGCGCCTTAATACTACTACTAAAGTAGTAATAAAGTGTAAAAGTTGCAAGAGACGCTACGTACAGGCAGAGGAGACATTAATAGTTAGCAAGGTATTAGACTTAATTACTAAAAGGGAGGGTGGCAGATGTGAGGAGGGTAAGGAGCTAGCAAAGAGGGTGCACGCAGGGCGACGCTGTGGCTATTGCAGTGAGATTAGGCACAACTCTCACACCTACAAGGTAGAAATTAAGGATATAAATAATAGCAAGGCTTCTAAATAATACTATACTGTTGCAAGAGTACAAAATTTGTGTTGTGGTGCTAAGCTACGTCGCTGCGCGTACGCCTCGCTGGTGTTCGTGGGGCGCTCACTGAGGTGGGGCGCTCACTGATAAAACAGGTTAAGGTCTTTAGCTTAGCGCCTATACGCCTTCTTTAGAGAGGCAAAACAGCCTACATTAAGTAGCTGCAGGAGATGCAATAAGTGCAGAGGCATACAAACAGTAATAATCTTGTTATCCTTGCAGTATTCCTAGAAATCTAGTAAGTTATAGCTCTTGTAACTATTAATAACTAGTAGATAGTAGCTGCTAACAGTACGCTCCTTTGTATGCGCGTTAAAGTGCTTTAACTAGTTAAGACTAAGTTTGTTAGTAGTCTAGCTATTTGTAGAGACCCTAATAACCTAATTATAGGGTAGATTATCCTCTTTATACTAGTTTAAGAGGTAGTTATAGCCCTAGAAGATAATAAAGGGTATAATAGCCTACCCTTTAGTATTAATGCCTTTAATAACTATTGTCTCCTCCTAATTGCCTAGCTAGACCTACTTTAGCTGTCCTTGTCTCTCTAAAGCTGTAACAACTGCTCTAGTGGATATCTAGCCTATCATGAAGCATGTCTTATTGAAGTTGTACGTGTTGTTATCCTAGATGCTATAATTGGCTTTGATATTGGCTACTAGGCTAAACTAGCCCTAGATTATCTTAGGATCCTCGCAGAGGGCTCTCTTATAGTCATACTTGCGATTAAACTTTACTTTAAGCTCTAGTTAGCGCTTAACAAACGTACTAGGCTAGTTTAGGCCAACAAAGCCTAGACTGCGCTTAGCGCGCAAAGAATTGGCCATATCAGCCACAGCTGCAAGCTGAGGGGAAAATCCTCGCGCGTCTAGCTTAAGTATATAATTAACAATCACCTGCTCCTTAGTATTAGTAAGGCTCTGTAATTTAGGCATAGAATTAACTCGTGAAGGTCGTCCAGCGCGTTGGTCGCTTAGTGTCTGTAGGGGAGCTCTATAGATAGCTGCAGCGCGCCGTAGAGAGAGAGTCGCGTCTTGTTTAAGAGCTTAAAGCGCAAGCTGTATCTAAGCTTCTTTTAACGCGTCTGACTGGCGTTTGTGGAGAGGCATTGGTGTAGTAAGGGTGTTTTGGTAGGGTCTTGGCAAAAGTGTCCGACTCGCCCGTGTGTCCGACTCGCCCGTGTGTCCGACTCGCCCGTGTGTCCGACTCGCCCGTGTGTCCGACTCGCCCGTGGGGTACGTTATATTAAGTCAAAATAGAGTATTGTTGGCGCGTTCAAAGAGCCTGCGCTGGTTAACGTTAAACGCAGCAGCAGCCTGGTGGCTCTAAACCTGTCTAATATTATAGGCCTAGTGAGTAAGCTGCAGCCTCCCTTTGTGTTGAAGCAATAAGTTGTAATATTGTTAAGACATAAGTAGATTATCACCAAGCCGGCCATATCACCAAACTAGCCACTTCCTCTTAGCATAACCACCTTTTACCCTAACATAACATGCCTTAACAATAACAGCTTTAGAATACTACTAGAGAAGGTAGAGTTATCCTTGCTATCTAGGCCTTCTATGCTAGCTATTTTCGCAGTATCTACAGCGCTGCTACAGCGTTAAACATACCTTATTAGCAGGTCTCTAATTGCCTTTGCAATATCACGTTTTAACTAGACGTACACACTAATTACTAGAAACTTACTATACTAGAGGAGCAGATAATTGTCTAGTATATACTTAACCTTAATTT
>NW_022984804.1:18247-20648 GCF_010094145.1 Didymella exigua CBS 183.55
CGCGCGCGCTTTCCAGCGCGCCGGTCAATTAGGGTTGATTTTAGGATATTAAAGACTGTAGCAGCGCGTCGTGTACTCTGAATTTGGGCAGAATCTATAGATAAGAGAGCAAGCTGAATATCTGCTTCATTTGACTGCATGAGCAGAGCGCGGCGTGGAGGCATTGTGTGTTAAGATAGAGTAGGTGATCAAAGTTGGTGGGGTGACCGACTCGCTTGTCTGACCGACTCGCTTGCCAACCATGTTATATAGCTATCCTTAGTTCTGCTAGCACTAGTATTAAATATTTAAAAATTACAAAATTTCGTGCGCAGATAGAGCGAAATTATAGCTTTAAAATAAGCAAAAATTTATTATTGTAGGCCTACTATAACACAAGTTCTAGAGTGTTAAAGGTTTGTTTGTTAAAGGTTTGTGTTTTAAAGTTGCGACAGCACACCATGGCAGCTGCAGCTGCGCCAGCACACAATGTATCAGCTGCAGCTGCAACAGCACACAACGTAGCAGCTGCAACAGCACACAACAAAGCACCTGCTAACAAGCACACACTGCAGAATAGGCAGGCCTAGGCATAGAATTCTTAGTTTACCTACTATTCTTAAATAATATTCTTATATTTTCTAACATTTAGGCTGCTAGAGCCCTAGCAAAGAATCTTAACTTAGTGTCTTAGCAAGGAATATTAAGCTTAAAACCTTCTATAATTAATAACTATTCTATTAATAGGCCTGTAATATTATTTAATAGCTTATTTTAAAGAGGAGACTTAGTAGTATATTAATATAATAAAAGTATAGTTTATTAAGCAGAGCTACTATTGTAGCAGGATTAGGAGTTGTTGTGGCTATTACAGCTGTTAGGACTGTTAGAGCTATTAGCTTAAAATTAGCTAGACATTAAATGCACATTAAATAACTGTTATAGGCCTATAAGTACTACTGTTGCATACAGTACAATGCCACGATTTCCTGATTTCGACAATGGAAAAACTTTTCCCGATGTAGAGATGTTCTACACCCTCTGCTTACAAATAGAGTAGCCTACTCTGTAAGATGCTGACGTATACGATTACGCATGCACCTACGTAATCTTGCTTGCATATGCAGCAATACTAAGCATAGATAAAGTAGACCCACTTAGAGGAGTCTAGAACGTTCTGCTTAGAAATACAAACAGAGGAGAGGAAGCATAAATACCTCTGGCTCTCCCTCCTCTGTTCGCTCTGTACCTAGCCTAGGAATCTCTACCTAGTATCTAATATAATAACTTGTCTATTATATTACATAACCCTACCTCATCTCTATTAGGCTATACGCTTCCTATTAAGACAAAGCTAGTCTAGATTTGTCTAGGTCCTTCTAGACTAGGAAGAAAGTAGTCTAGTCCTTCCCCTACTTTCTTTACAGGTTATGAGCCCGGCTCTTTATAGCCTATAGAGAATTTTATATACTCTATAAGACTTAGTTCTAGCTATATTTATAGCTACTGCTTATATAAGCAGCTTACCTAAGCAAGAGGAAGAAGAGAAGCCAGAAGGAAAGAGGCATACCTCTACCTGTACCTTCTCTATTTGATCTGCTGTTTCGACTCAGGCTTTCAGGCCTATAGAAGCAACTATATAGTTGCTTACTAAGCAGATAAGAAGTCTTTCTAGAGCTACTTTAGCCTAGAAAGCAGTAGTATCCTGCTATTAGTCCCTGTTCCTTAGACCTCTAGCGATAGAGACAATCTAAGAAACTAGAGCAATAATTCCTATCCAATCAACACCCTACGTAAGACTATCTTAAGTCTATTTACAGCTTACATAAGCTACAATATAGACTTCTAAGAAAGGCAGAGGGTAGTTATAATAGTAATATTATAGCACGGCTCTAGGTAGACTCTAGAACTAAGAACAAACTAGGCAGCGGCTATACTAGGAACTAGTATAAGCTATAGGGCGCAATAACTTATAACATAGACGCTTATTCCTATACTTATAAGTTATCCTATAGTAAGTCCTATTAGAGCTTGGCAACCTCTTTTAGGGTACTAGCTACTAGTATATTATCGCAAAAATATACTACTCTATTACTAGTCACCTTTACTATTATTGGTATTGCTAAGCTTATTGTAAAAGCTTGTACTAGCTATCACTATTATAGCCAGAGTCTCTCTTATACCTTAGGGTTCATAGAGACAGTAACTATATTTAGTAAAGTCTAGATTAAACAGCTTTTAGCTAGCATACTTTAAAACGCTAAGAGACTTACTACTTAACAGTACTTACTGTTGTAGTTATATCTTTAAAAGCCTTAGTAAAGTACTGTGGTTACTACAACCCCCCTAGTCCACAGTAGCTATACCTAGTACTTTGTTGAGAAAACTAGGTGCCTAGTAGCATTATAAGTTATACTAGTGA
>NW_022984804.1:20748-23693 GCF_010094145.1 Didymella exigua CBS 183.55
CTATAGTAAGGACTCTAGTATCTTTATAAGAAACTAGTAGTAACGTACTCCACGGGCGAGTCGCCCACACAGGCGAGTCGCCCACTTTTGCCAAGCCCCCACCAAACCACCCTTCCTACACTAATGCCTCCTCAACACCACCATTTAGACGCGTTAAAGGAAGCTCAGATACAGCTTGCGCTCCAGGCTCTTAAACAAGACGCGACTCTCTCTCAGCAACGCGCTGCAGCTATCTACAGGGTTCCTTAAAAGACACTAAGCAACCAATACACAGGACGACCTTCACGCGCTGATTCTATGGCCAACTTGCAGAAGCTGGACAACAACAAGGAGAAGGTGATTATTAAACATGTCCTTAAGCTAGACTCGCGAGGATTTTCCCCTCAGCTCTTAGATGTGGCTACTATGGCCAATTCTTTGCGCGCTGAGCGCAATCTGGGCCCTATTAGCACAAACTGGCCTAGTATGTTTGTTAAGCGACACCTAGAGCTCAAAGTCAAGTTTAATCGCAAGTATGACTACAAGAGAGCTCTCTGTGAGGATCCTAAGGTTCTGCAGGGCTGGTTTGGCCTGGTAGCCAACGTCAAAGCCAAGTATGGCATCCAGGATGAAGACATGTACAACTTTAATAAGACAGGCTTTATAATAGGCCAGATCTCCCTAGGAGCAGTTGTTACAGCTTCAGAACGACGAGGTCGGCCAAAGGCTGTCCAACTAGGCAACTGGGAGTGGGCTACAGCTATAGTGAGCATCAATGCTAAAGGATAGGCCATCCTAGCCTTCCTTATCTTCAAGGCCTACCACTACCTCTCTGCCTAGTACAAAGAAGAGGATCTGCCTTAAGACTAGGTTATTAGAGTCTCTAATAATAGCTAGACTACTAACAAGCTTAGTCTAGACTAGATAAAGCACTTTAACAGGCATACAAAGGAGCGTACTATTAGCACCTACTATTTGCTTATTATTAATAGTCATGAGAGCCACAACTCTCTTAAATTCTAGCAATACTGCAAGGATAGTAAGATTATTGCGCTCTGTTTGCCTGCTTACTTATTGCACCTCACACAGCCCCTTGATGTGGGTTGTTTTGCTGCTTTAAAGAAGGCGTATAGGCGCCAAGCCAAAATACTTATGCGCAACTAGATCAACTATATTACAAAGACTAAGTTCCTGCCATGCTTTATACGCGCCTACAACGCTGCGATTACTCCTAGCAATATCTAGGGAGGGTTCTAAGGCGCTGGACTAGTCCTGTTTAACCTAGAACGGGTTATAAGCAGCCTTAATGTGAAGCTGTGCACTCTATCACCACCACTACCTGTCAACAACGTGCTCTAGCAGTCGCAAACCCCAAGCAACACCCTTAAACTTGGGTCGCAATTAACGCTTGTGAAGACAAGGATTCAGAGGCATATAGATAGCTTACCTACCTCTATAGTTGAAGCGTTTAAGAAGGTGTTAAAGGGGGCAGCAATAATTGTGCACAGACTAGTGTTAGCACAACAGGAGATTGCTGAGCTTCGAGCAGCAAATAAGGCAGCTACACAACAAAAATTACACAAAAGAAAGCAAGTTAAGGCAGAAGGGACCCTAATAGTTAAGGAGGGGCAGCAATTAACAGCTCTAACAGAGTTTAGGGCGCGTAGTAATGGTAAGAAGGTAAAGAAGCAGGTGCGCGCTGATAGGGCTAAGCTGACCCAAAGGCGCTGTGGACAGTGCAGTAAGACTAGACATAACGCGCGAACGTGCAAGAATGATGTAGAAGTAGTCTCTAAGTAATATTACAGCTTGTCTTGCCTTGTACAGCGCCTGTTTGTGGTGTTTTGGGCAATAATAGGGTGAGGTTTGGTGGGGGCTTGGCAAAAGTGGGCGACTCGCCTGTGTGGGCGACTCGCCCGTGGAGTACGTTACATTAAGCACCTGTAATAGTATAATAGTAGATATAAGACCTACTGTAAGTATTACTAGTAGGCATTCTATTTATAGGCTTTACCTTTACTGATCCTTAAATCTCTAAGAGAGAGACTAGTATATTTACTCTCTTTAGCAAATATTACCTCTAAAAGCCCTTAATATTAAGAGGACGCTTTAAAGAACAGATTATCTATCCTATTTATAAGATGCTAGAGTCTATTAAGCTTCCTAAGCTTAAAGGTAGTCTTAACTACAACATCTAGGCTATTAGAATAGAGGTTATTATAGTAGAAAAAGGATATCTAAGTTATATACTTAGTAATCCTGCTACTATTGTAGACAATACTGAAACCCTAGACAAAAATGCCTATAAGACAACAGCCTTAATTAAACTAGCCTTAGAGGATAGCCCTCTACTACAAACTAGATTTATAAGCAATCTATTTATTCTTTAGAATACACTTAAAAATCTATACAAGGCTAAAGGATTTAGTAGTAAGTTCCTATTATCTAAGGAACTAATAAACACTACTCTAAATAGCTGTAAAGGCAATCTAGAAGAGTATATTAACTCTTTTAGAAGAGTTATTAATAATCTAGAGTCTAGAGGTATTAGTCTGCTAAATAGATTTATTGTTGCTCTCTTACTTAATAATCTAAGTAAGGAATATAAGTATATAGTAACTGTTATTACACAGTCTATTAGAACTTCTAATACTTTAAACTTAGAAGAGATAGTAATACAGTTACTAGATAAATCTAGAAGAATTAGGTCTTTTAAGACTATTAACAAAGGCAATACTACAAGAGAGCCTTATAGTAGTAAAGATTCTTCTAGTTACAGCAACAATATAGAAATGTCTATGCAGACTAAGGATAATAATAGTAACACTAGTAAGACAAGAATAAAGTCTACTGTAAAGTGTGACTATTGTAAATTAAGGGGACACCTAGAGTCTAGCTGCTATAGAAAATATCCTAGCTTAAGAAAGGATAAATCTATTAATAGTAGTACTACAAGCAAAGAAGAA
>NW_022984804.1:25410-34255 GCF_010094145.1 Didymella exigua CBS 183.55
TAGCAAGCATACCTATTTATAGGTATACTTTACTAGGTAGTGTTAATAACTCAGCTAATACTAGGTAGAATAAGCTAATTATTTTTTTATTAGAAGGCGCAATACTAGGCGCTTCTATCGAATAATAGATTATGTAAGCGTATCTCTGCTAGTTAAGAAGCTATAAGCCAAAACGTAAAAAAGCATACCCTACCCATCCGCCAGCCTATGTGGGACTATACTCAGGTGATCGAAAGTATTTGATCAGTGGCTATCTATCCTATCACGAAAGTAAGGTTTATATACATAGGAAATATGTGTGGATCACATAATCCAAGATAAGCGAGCAGTTGGCCGATTATCCGGTAGCTTGTCAACGAAGAACGGATGAAACGAGCTTCTAGTTTAGACCTAGAGGTGCTCGTCCTGGTTTATCCGGGCTGGCAAGCTTCACACCCTCAATTGAGGTGCTCGATTGTGTGACACAATACTACACATAACATTATAATATTATTTAGAAGTATTGCTATTATCTACATCCTTAATTTCTACCTTATAGGTGTGGGAGTTATGCCTAATTTCGCTGCACCAGCCGCAGCGCCTCTCTGCACGCACCCTCTTTGTAGGCGTCTTGCCCTCCTTATGTCTACTACCCTCCTTTTTAGTAACTAGGTTAGATACCTTACTAACTGTTAGAGTCTCCTCTACGCGTACATACCGCCTTTTATAGGTCTTGCGCTTTTTAAGCGTAGTAACAGCGTCTTATAGGCAGCCTATTTCCTCCTACACTAACACTATATTATAAGCTATCTATTAAGCGCCTTTACTTAACTGCTTAAACTTCTTATCTAATAAACTTGCTAGTAACCTATAATAATTTTGCATGCGATTTCAGATCAGCGTTAACTGCGCCTCTATCTCGCGGGCGTTGCGTGGTGTTTGCGCCTCCTAGGCGACAGTGCCTGGTGCAGGTGGCCTTAGCGTACGTAGCTGTACATTAAGCTTTAATAACACAACCTTAGGGTTATGCAGGGCTAGCCTAGCGCCTTAAAACCCTACGTAAACATTCTCTAGTGTAAATGTCCTCTTAAAAGCTACTTTAAAGGCTGGTAGGAAGGTTTCTTTGTTAATATAGTAGATATAGCCACGTGCTCAGAGCAAGATCCTGTCGCTATAGTGGCGCTTTAACAGCGAGTATAGGACAATATCAAGAGGCTGCAGGAGGTGCGATGAGCGTAGTGGTATGCAGAGAGTAATAATCTTGTTCTCCTTGCAGTAGTCCTAGAATTCTATTAAGCAGTAGCTCTTATAGCTGTTAATAATAAGCAGCCTATATGCCCTAGCAGACGTCACCTTTATATAGGTGTTAAAGTGCTTAAGCTATGCTATTGCAATATTGTTATTAGTCTAGCTAGTAGGAGAGACTATAACAACCTAGTTACAAGGTAGACTAGTAAACTAGGAGGAGATTAGGACCTTGCCTGCAAAGATAAGGAAGGGCAGGATAATACACCCTATTACAGCAACGCCTTATACTAGGGTAACCTACTTACAATTACTAGGCTAAAGTTTCTTCTATTTCCTAGGTTTCTCTAAGCCTATAATAACAAGCTAAGAGGATATATTGCCTATTATAAAGCTAAACTTATTAAAGTTCTAGGTGTCCTTATCTGTAATACTATACTTTGTCTTTATTAATTAAACTAGGCTAAACTAGGGCTAGATAAGCGCTGGGTCTTTACAGGCAGCTCGCTGGCAATCGTACAGACGGCTCCATCGCGTGCGTAGCTCTAGTGTACGCTTAATAAAGTTATCAACCTAGTTCTTGCCTGTAGGCTTCCTACCACGCTCCCTTAGCAGTCTATTAGCTATATCTTGTACATGCGCCTTTAAGGGCAGTATTCTATATAGACTCTCTTTAAGTATACGCTGTATAATTACCTCCTCTTCTAGCTTTATAAGGCGCTTTAATTTTAGCTTATAGTTGTGTTAAGGGTGTTGTCTAGCGCGTTAGTCTTAGATTATTATATGTGGGATGTTATAGACTGCTGCAGCACGTCTTTTGCTCTGTATCTGCTTAGACTTAATATCAGAGATAGCAATAAATATATCTCCTTTAGTATAACGTAAACCCCCAGCACCTGGGCCAACCCAGCACCCGGGCCAAAAAAGCTTGGCAGTACCAACTCACGTTACAACTCTTCAATTTCATCACTATTTAACATAGAGCCTGCGTACGCTGTGCTTGTATCTATTTTAGAATATGCCTCTATATCTTTTTTGCATGTTCGCGCGTTATGTCTAGTCCCTCTACAGTTTCTACAGCGCCGTAGAGCTAGTTAAGCTTGTTCTTAATCACCACTACCACAAGCCTTCTTTAACCGCTCAGCGGCTACAGAGGCCTCTGCAGCCACCTAAGCTGCTGCCTTACTATACTCTATAGTACTACCTTGCTAGATCTGCTTCCTTTTACGCAATTTCTGCTTAGTTATTACTACTAATTACTCTTCAAGCTTAGTAATCTGGGCTGCTTAAAGCGCGTTCTGATGCAGCATAAGCTCGCCGCCTCTAACAAGCTAAGAGAAGCCTGCTTGCGCAGTAATAGGCAACTGAGTAAAAGACTCGCGTACAAGCTTTAACTAAGATCTAAACTTGTAGGTATTACTTAGAGTCTTTAACTGCCATAGCGTCTCTAGGAGGAGGGGTTCTAGCGGGGTACGCAGGCGCACTTTAAGGTAATCTAACACAACCTGCGCGTTAAGAGGGACTAGCCCTGCTGCCTTAAAGGCCTTGCAACAGTTCTCTGCTATAAACATATTAAAAAACGCGTCCTTAAAGGCAGGGAGAAAGCCTTCTTTGTTAATATAGAAGACATGCTTATGTGCTAAGTCTTATACGCGCTAAGAGTACTTGCGCTTCTACAGCAAGAAGCAGACTACATTAAGCAGCTAGAGGATGTGTAATAAGTAAGGTAGTATGCAGAGGGTAAGGATTATGTTTTTAAGGCAGTAGTCCTTAAAATCCTGGTTAAGGTGGCTCTTATAGCTGTCTAAAATGAGCAGCCTGTACGCCCCCACCTGGCTTGCCTTTGTATGCGCGCCGAAGTGCTTCAGCCACTCAAGGCCGAGCGCGTTGTTCGTCCAGCCGCTCTCGGAGACGGATAGCTTCCAATTGGGTGGTATATCTGCCTCGTACCAGGCAGAGATGTGAACGCGTCCTTTGTAGATAATAAAAGGCGGGGTACAAGATCTAGCAGCGCAGACGCTCTAGATAACTGTTACCTACTCGCGATTACCTGGCTGAATAAGCTAAGGTTGATTACGTCTCTCTGCGCCTGTGACAACCTTTATTAAGCTAATAACACCTATCTAGAAGCTAGTCTTATTAAAGTTGTGCACGTTGTGGTTGTGTACGCTGTATTTAGCTTTTGTGTCCTCTACTAGCTTAAACCACGCGCTGATTGTCTCTAGATCCTCCTGCAGCATCCTCTGCCTATCTTTAGCTTGATTAAAGGCCATCTTGAGCTCAGCTGAACGCGTTACAAAGCGCTCAGCCTAGTGCTTGCTAACAGGCTGCCCACCGCGTACACCCAACAGTTTGTCGGCCATATCTGCCACCTCGCACAGCTAGGGCGCGAATCCTCGCAAATTGAGGTCAAGAATGTATCATACAATTGTTTGCTCTTTAGTGCGCGTAAGCTTATGTTATGCGTTGCGTCTATTGTTAATATAGAGTCTGCCTCTATACCTAGCACTTAGGGTTGTACGTGGTACGTTAAATGCCTAAGCAGCGCTTTAGAGGCTTTTAAATTTATATAATTAGAAAGTAGAAAGGGTAAGATTAATTCTACCCTCTTATTTAGATAATTATGTATCTTATTAGCAAGGCATTATGTGTTAATATTAATAGCTGTAGTCTTTACAAGAAATAGCCTCAGTGCTAGGTTAGCCTAGGTGCTAGGGGTTTACGTTAGTGTATTTCTTGCTATTAAAACTAATATACTCCTAACACGTCTAGGACTTAGCACACTAACATGTCTTCTATATTAACAAGGAAAGCTTCCTTCTAGCCTTCAGAGACGCGTTTTTTAATATCTTTACGTACAAGAACTATAAGAAGGCCTTTAAGGCATTAGGGCTAGTCCCTATTAACGCGCAGGCAGTCCTTATTTAGCTTAAAGTGTAATTTTATACCTCTCTACTAATACCTCTACTAGAAACACTATAGTAATCTAGAACCCTAAGCAATACCTACAAATTTAGGTCACATTTAAAGCTTGTAAGCAAGCACTTTGTACAGTTACTAACATCTGCTTAGGAGGGGTTCTTAAAGCTTGTTAAAGGAGCTAAAGAGATACTGCATAAAAATGTGCTTATTAAGGCTTGTGTATAGGAGCTTGAAGAGTAACTAGCAGAGATAAGAAAGCGCAAGGCTTAGAAAAGAAAGCGGATCTAGCATGGGGGCACAATAGAGTATAGTGAAGCAGCATTGTTAGTAGCTAGAAGCGCAGCTGCAGCTCGTACGGTGTCAAAGAAAGCGCGTGGTAGTAGTAGTCAAGAAAGAGCACAGCCAGGTCAACGGCACTGTGGCAACTGTGGGAAGACTGGGCACAACGCTCGTACGTGCCAGAAAGATGCAGAAGAAGAGTCTGTATCTGATGCAAGTGCGTTGTACGCAGGTTCTGCAGCAAGTAGTAAGTAATTGCTTGTCCCGTACATGTAGGCTGGCGGATGGGTAGGGTATGCTTTTTTACGTTTTGGCTTATAGCTTCTTAACTAGCAGAGATACGCTTACATAATCTATTATTTGATAGAAGCGCCTAGTATTGCGCCTTCCAATAAAAAAAGAATTAGCTAATTCTGCCTAGTATTAGCTAAGTTATTAACACTACCTAGCAAAGTATACCTATTAATAGGTATGCTTGCTAGGTACCCCCCCTTTTTTAACATTTTCTAGCCTCTAGCTTGTGCAGTTTAATAGTTATAATAAAACCTTCTACTACAAAAATGTAGAGGTAGTTTTTCTCTTTCTTTTTAGCCCTAGTTCGCTAGAATCCATGTATTATTGATAAGGTTTTGGGGGGTACCCACGAAGGACGTTGGAGTATACCCATTCCGCCAGCCTACGTACATGGTGTTCACAATGCCAAGAAAAATGTAACAGAGTAGGCGCCCTGCCCTCGAAATCAATACTACGTGACTTCTCTGCCTATACCAAAAGGTAAGCACAAGAATACTTAAGCAAGTATTCGTTGCGTAGTATAATATATATAGACAATAATAGTGCTAGCCAGCTAGCTTTGCCTCTAGCTGCTATGAGCGCTATGCCACGTGTTGTGTTCGTGCATAGTCGTTACAAAAAAGTGTCCAGCTTGGTGGTGTGTCTAGCTTGATGGTGCTTTACGTTAGTTTTTAATAGGAAAATTAAGGACCTTATAGAGAACCTTATACATAACACACTTAAAGAAATAGCAACATATATGCAATCTATTAAGCTACTAACACCTACCTACATTAGGAAAAGGTTTTCTATTGTTGAAATCAGGAAATCGTGGCATTATACTGTGGGCAACAGTAGGATTGTAGGCCTACAACAGTTATTTAATGTGTATTCAATGTCTAGCTAATTTTAAGCTAACAGCTCTAACAGTCCTAACAGCTGTAATAGCCACAACAACTCCTAATCTTGCTACAATAGTAGCTCTACTTAATAAACTATACTTTTATTATATCAATGTACTACTAAGTCTCCTCTTTACAATAAGCTATTAAACAATATTAGGATTAGGGTTCAACGTCTCTCAAAGCACGCTTAGTGACCGACTTGCTAGAGCCACCCCACGCTGCGACTACACACCTAATACTATGAATCTTACAAAGAACGAAGAGGAGGTAATTGTCTAGCACGTGTTGAGGCTAGACGAGCGAGGATACTCGCCCCGGCTTGCTGATGTAGAGGATATGGCCAATTCTCTGCTTGCTAAGCGCCACTAGCCCTACGTTGGCAAGAACTAGGCTGCTAACTTTGTTAAACGTCAGCCAGAGCTTAAAGTTAAATTTAATTGTAAGTATAACTATAAGAGAGCTCTGTGTAAGGATCCTAAGGTAATTAGGGACTAGTTCTAACTAGTAGAGAATACTAAAGCTAAGTATAGTATACAAGATAAAGACACCTACATCTTTAATAAATCTAGCTTTATAATAGGCGTTATATTAATAGGAGCTGTTGTTACAGGCTCTGAGCGTTGAGGGAGACCAAAGACAGTGTAGCAGGGCAACTGAGACTGGACTAGCATCATCCAAGGCATCTGCGCGAAGGGCTAGTCTATCCCACCCTTTATTATCTTCTCTAGCAAGCACCACCTCTCTGCCTAGTACAAGGAGCCTAGTATACCTAATAACTAGGTTCGTAATGTCTCTAATAAAAGCTAGACTAACAACAAGCTTAGAGTTAAGTGGTTAAAGCACTTTAATAAGCATATAAAGGCGCGCACTGTTGGCAGCTATCAGCTGCTTATTCTGGACGGCCACGAGAGCCACAACTTAGTCAAATTCTACCAGTACTGCAAGGAACACAAGATTATTACCCTGTGTATGCCTCCACACTTGTCGCACCTACTACAGCTACTTAACGTAGGCTGTTTTTCTCTGTTGAAGAAGGCCTATGGCCACCAAGCTGAGCGGCTAATGCGCAGCAAGATTACGCGTATTACTAAACTTGAGTTCTTGCCGTGCTTCAAAGCAACTTTTGACGCCTCAATCACAGAGAGTAACATCTAGGGAGGATTCAGAGGTGCTGGCCTAGTCCCACTTAACCTAGAGGCTGTGCTATCAAAGCTTGAAGTACAGCTGCGCACGCCAACGCCACCTACTGTGGACAACAGTACGTGGGAGTCTAAAACACTAAGCAACACCCTAGAATTTAGGTCTTAATTAAAGCTAATTTAAGAGAGGATTTAGAGACACGCTAATAGCTCGCCAACGTCTATAGTTAACGCTCTTAATTAGCTCACTAAAGGCGCAAAGCTAATAGCACATTCACTAGTTTTAGTGTGTAACCAGGTTGCTGACCTACAGGCAGCTAACAAGGCCACTACACGTTGTAAATCACACAAAAGGAAGCAAGTACAGCAAGAAGGGACTCTAACCTTTGCTAAGGGAGTGCAGCTAACTACTCTAAAGGAGTTTAAGGCCTGTAGTAATAGGAAGAAGGCAAAGAAGAGGTTACGCGTTAATAGGAGCACTTAGTCTTTAAGGCGCTGTGGCATATGTAGCAAGACAGGACACAACAGAACAACTTGTAAGAAACATGCGTAAAGTACTATAGATTAGTATAATATACTGTGTAGCATAGTAGAATGCTGCTGTGTACTATAGTACTGCAAAGTAGTTATAGTGTTGGTGTGGTCTTGGCAAAAGTGACCGGTACACTTGGGTGACCGGCATGCTTGTGGAGTACGTTACATAAAATTTTGTAATTTTTAAATATTTAATACTAGTGCTAGCAGAACTAAGGGTAGCTATGCAATAATATTGTAATATTATTTTAAGTTTATTAAATATAGGCACTTAGTGTTTTAGCTATTAGCAATATTAGCGCGAAATTAGGGCTATTAGGCGCAAATTAGGGTTGTTAGGGCTGTTAAATAGCTGTTGCACGACTATACCACAACTGTCAGCAACAGCTAGTCTAGGCCAGATTTTGAAAAACTTTTCCTAATGTAGTAACTAGAAACAGATTCCTTTTATAAGGATAAAGCCCTAGCAGAACTATTACTACAAGACAAAGCAGACCTACTAGGCTACTATCACGGACGGAAGATACAGGATAGCTATCCTACCCCTCTATCAACACCACCAGCTGAAGCACTACTTGCAGGCATTATAGCTAGTGATTAAACAACTCTAACGCAACAACTATCCTTAACTACTATCCTGTAGGCAGCATTATTCCTTGCAGGAACCTAGGCTGGACGTGTTAAAACATATAACGTACTCCACAAGCGAGTAACTAGCACAAGCAAGTGACTGGGTTTTGCCAAGACCACACTAAACTTCACTCTGCCTATTATACCTTAACAAAATAATATAAAGAGGCTGTTAAATAAAGCAGACATACAGCTTGCTCTCTAGGCTATCTAACAAGACGCGAATCTTACTGTGCTATGCGCTGTAGCTATCTATCAGGTGTTAGAAAGCACCCTACAACAACAACGCGATAGAAAGCTCTCTTAACGCAATTGCAAGCCCAACATGATAAGGATAACTAGTACTGAAGAGGAGGTAATTGTCCAGCATGTATTAAAGCTAGACGAGCGAGGATACTCGCCCCAGCTTGCTAATGTGGAGGATATGGCCAATTCTCTGCTTGCTGAGCGCCACTAGCCCCACGTTAGTAAGAACTAGGCTGCCAACTTTGTTAAACGTTGGCTAGAGCTTAAAGTTAAATTTAATTGTAAGTATAACTATAAGAGAGCTCTGTGTAAGGACCCTAAGGTAATTAGGGACTAGTTCTAGCTAGTAGAGAATACTAAAGCTAAGTATAGTATATAAGATAAAGACACCTACAACTTTAACAAGTCTAGCTTTATAATAGGCGTTATATTAACAGGAGCTGTTGTCACATACTCTGAGCGTCAAGGGAGACCAAAGGCAGTGCAGCAGGGCGACCAAGAGTGGACTAGCATTATCTAAGGCATCTGCGCGAAGGCTAGTCTATCCCACCCTTTATTATCTTCTCTAGCAAGCACCACCTCTCTACCTAGTACAAGGAGCCTAGTAGGCTGGCGGATGGGTAGGGTATGCTTTTTTACGTTTTGGCTTATAGCTTCTTAACTAGCAGAGATACGCTTACATAATCTATTATT
>NW_022984804.1:35300-41287 GCF_010094145.1 Didymella exigua CBS 183.55
ACTATTCTTAAATAATATTCTTGTCTTTTCTAATATTTAGGCTGCTAGAGCCCTAGCAAAGAATCTTAACTTAGTGTCTTAGTAAGGAATATTAAGCTTAAAACCTCCTACGCTTAATAACTATTCTATTAATAGGCCTATAATATTATTTAATAGCTTATTTTAAAGAGGAGACTTAGTAGTATATTAATATAATAAAAGTATAGTTTATTAAGCAGAGCTACTATTATAGCAGGATTAGGAGTTATTATAGCTATTACAGCTATTAGGACTATTAGAGCTATTAGCTTAAAATTAGCTAGACATTAAATGCACATTAAATAACTGTTGTAGGCCTACAAGTCCTACTATTGCCTATAGTACAATGCCACGATTTCCTGATTTCGACAACGGAAAAACTTTTCCTAATGTACTTAACGTGGGCTGTTTTTCTCTATTAAAGAAGGCCTATAGCCGCCAAGCCAAGCGGCTAATGCGTAGCAAGATCACGCGTATTACTAAACTTAAGTTCTTGCCATGCTTCAAAGCAGCTTTTAACGCCTTAATTACAGAGAGTAATATCTAGGGAGGATTTAGAGGTGCTGGCCTAGTCCTATTTAACCTAGAAGCTGTAATATTAAAGCTTAAAGTACAACTGCGCATGCTAATGCCACCTACTATAGACAACAGTACGTAGGAGTCTAAAACACTAAGCAATATGCTAGAATTCAGGTCTTAATTAAAGCTGATTTAAGAGAGGATTTAGAGACACGCTAATAGCTTGCCAACGTCTATAGTTGACGCTCTTAATTAGCTCACTAAAGGCGCAGAGCTAATGGCGCATTCACTAGTTTTAGTGCGCAACTAGGTTGCTGACCTACAGGCAGCTAATAAGGCTGCTACACGTTGTAAATTACACAAAAGGAAGTAAGTATAGTGAGAGGGGACTCTAACATTTGCTAAGGGAGTGTAGCTAACTACTCTAAAGGAGTTTAAGGCCTGTAGTAATAGGAAGAAGGCAAAGAAGAGGTTGTGTGTTAATAGGAGCACTTAGTCTTTAAGGCGCTGTGGCACATGTAACAAGACAGGGCACAACGCGCGAACATGTAGTAAAGATGCGCAGAGTACTATAGACTAGTTCTATATACTGTATAGTATAATATATTGTTGTTGTGTGCTGTAATGTTGCAAAGTAGGTACAGTGTTGGTGTAGTCTTGGCAAAACCCAGTCACTCGCTTGTGCCGGTCACTTGCTTGTGGAGTACGTTAGAGGAGAAGTTATAGACAAGGCTAAGATAATAAGAATACTTGCTAAAGGCCTAAAGCCCTATTAAAGTTAACTTCTACCTCTGCCTATATTCTAAACTAAGCTTAAGGATTACCCTATAGGTAAACTCTTTTAAGAAGCTAAGCAAGAGCATCTTGCAAGCTACTATAAAATAAAATTATAGTTAGAAGTACTACTTTAGAAAATTAAACTAACAGGACAATAGATCCTTAACTGTATATAGGTATATACCTATAAGCTTAATAGACATTATTAACTGCTAAAGTGTAAGGCGTGACTAGTAGTTAGAGGCAGTTAACAACGCAATATTATATCACAAGACACCTACGCAGCTATGCTTGCTAGCTAATCCTTTTAAATATTAATAGCTATAGCAGCTTACTATGACATAGAGCTTAAACAATACAACGTTACTAACGCGTTTGTTCATGCTACAATGAACAGAGAGGTCTACATAAGGATGCCACGAGGCTATTAGAAGCCTAGCACAATACTGCAAGTAAATAAGGCACTTTACAGCCTGCGCATCTCTCCCCTCCTCTAGTAGAAGAACTTCACTGCAACACTAAAAGCACTAGGTTTCTAGACTGTGCCTCACAAACCCTGCTGTCTTACTAAGGGTAGTATTATTATCTTCTTTTATATTAATAATATTATCCTTGTGTACAATAAATTAAAAGAGCAAGAGGCAATGCAGACAATTAGCCACGTATAGAGTAAGTACACCTGCATAGGAGGGCACAACCTATAGTAGTTCCTTTGTATAGAGATTATACAAGACTAAGCAAGCAAGAAAATCTACCTATCCTAGGCAGCGTACTTAGACAAAATTAGTTGCCTTGCTAAGAACACAACTATACAACATAACACTCTAATAGCAACAACTAAACTACAGCTAAGGAGTGGACTAGCAGCGCCAGCAGAAATTAACAAGTATCAACGCAAAATTAGATCACTGCTGTTTGCTGCGGTCAACACGCAACCTAACATTGCGTTCGCCACATTAAGGCTTGCCAGGTTCCTCACTAATCCAGGCATCAGCCACTAAGATGCTGCGGACCGGGTCCTTCTATATCTGCTCAACACTAAACAGCAATTACTGCAGCTTAGAGGAGGCATCAGCCTCTAGGTAGCAAGTGACGCGTCCTTTGCTAACAACACTATAGACAGAAAGAGCTCCTAAGGCTACGCAATTAAACTCTTTGGCAGCCTCATTGCATAGAAAGCAAACAAGCAGGACATAGTAATAATATTAATAACTAAGGCTAAGCTTCTTACTCTCACCTAGGTTATAAAAGAAGCACTTTTTATCTTAAGGCTCTTGTGCAAACTAAACATTAGTATAGGTATAACGTGTTTCACCACCAAGCCGCGCACCACCACCAAGTCGCGCAGCCCTACGAACTTTGCAACTATCACATCTATTACAAAGATGCCACCACAACGCAACGCGCAATTAATCTATAATAAAGGCACACTATACCTTGCAATCTAGGCTACAAATACTACTATGTCTAACAGTACAAAACACGCGTCTAGAGCGTTCAACGTTCCTGAATTAACCCTAAGAGACTAACGCGCTAGAAAACGCACACAACGCGACTGCGAAGCTAACTTAAAGAAGCTTACAAAGATAGAAGAGGACGTAATAGTTACACGTATACTAGAGCTAGATGAGCGAGGGATAGGCCCTACAAGGACTATGGTAGAAGAAATGGCCAACAATCTGCTCGCTGCGCGCAGTGAAGGACCTATTAGCAAGAACTAGGTAGACAGGTTTAGAACGCGTACTAAGGAAGTCAAGCTTTAACGCAGCTGTCTATACAATTGTTAACAAGCCCTAAACAAAGACACATGTGTTATAGAGCCCTAGTTTAAGCTAGTAAGAAGGACAAAGAAGAAGTACAGGATCCTAGATAAAGATATACACAACTTTAATAAGTCTAGCTTTATAATGTAAAGTTATAAGACTTTGTTCTTATAATCTTTCTCTAGCGTATTTCCTTTTTGGGTATAGCGCTATGCTTACCTAAGCATTGTTATCCTAATCTCCTAAAAGAGAGGATTAGAATGGTGTGCTTACGAAGCCTGTATCTCCTCTCGTTCTTAAGATATGCTGTTCTCTATTTTTAGTAACTAGAGATGTTCTAGACCCTCTGCTTACAAATAGAGTAGCCTACTCTGTAAGATGCTGACGTATACAATTACGCATGCACCTACGTAATCTTGCTTGCATATGCAGCAATACTAAGCATAGATAAAGTAGACCCACTTAGAGGAGTCTAGAACGTTCTGCTTAGAAATACAAACAGAGGAGAGGAAGCATAAATACCTCTAGCTCTCCCCCCTCTGTTCGCTCTGTACCTAGCCTAGGAATCTCTACCTAGTATCTAATATAATAACTTGTCTATTATATTACATAACCCCACCTTACCTCTATTAGGCTATACGCTTCCTATTAAGACAAACCTAGTCTAGATTTGTCTAGGTCCTTCTAGACTAGGAAGAAAGTAGTCTAGTCCTTCCCCTACTTTCTTTACATATAATAGGTATAATTGCTGCTTAAATAGTCTTTACAGGCTCTAAGAAGCAAAGCAATCCTAAGAAGATACAGCTAGGCAACTGTGACTAGGTCACAATTATCTAGGGCATCTGTGCTGGCAGATAGGCTATCCCACCCTTTATTATCTTTAGCGGCAAGGTCCTAATATCAAGCTAGTATCTAGGACTACCTCACAACTAGGTAATTCAGACTAGCGCTAACAGCTAGACAACAAATAAGCTTAGCCTGAAGTGGTTGAAGCACTTTAACACGCATACAAAGGAGCGTACTGTTAGCGTGTACTATCTGCTAATTGTAGACGGCTATAAGAGCTATAACAGTTACTAATTCCTTAAGTACTGTGAGGAACAGAAGATTATTACTCTCTGTATGCCTCCTCACTCGTCGCACCTGTTGCAGCCGCTTGACGTGGGCTGTTTTGCCCCTTTGAAGCGCGCGTACTCTGCTGAGATTGACAGCTAGGCAAGGTACTCTATCACACAAGTTAAGAAAGAGACCTTCTTACTAGCCTTCTATATTGCCTTTAATAAGGCAATTACAAAGAAGAACATCTTAGCAAGCTTTAAAGGCGCTAGCTTAGTTCCTCACAACCTAGAGCAGGTGCTATTAAAGCTTAATGTGGTGCTTTGTACGCCAACACCTGCATTATTAGAGACCACCCTGTGGGAGTCCAAAACACTAGCTACTATAAAGGAGATAGAGGCGCAATTAACACTTGTTTATAAGCATATATAAAGGCACAGAGAATTACTAATCTCTCCTCTTCTATAGGCTGTTAATTCGCTTGCAAAAGGCATAGATATTATAGGCTATAATTTAGTATTATAGGCGCAGAAACTAGTAGTTATTTGTAAGGCAATAGCTACTATAAGAGAGTAGTATAGTTACAAAAGAAAGTATATTTAGGCAGAGAAGAGTCTAATAGTAGGTAATATACTAGATTTAATAGCTAAGAAGGACTGTGGTGGTAGGGAGGTTGCTAAACAGGGTGCAAAGAGGGTGCGCAAAGACAGGCACTGCGGACATTGTGGCAAGATTAGCTACAACTCATGTACCTACACTGCAGAAATTGTAGATTAAGATAATAGCAATACTTTTAAATAGTATTATAAGGCACAGTATGTTTGTGCGCAGTACTGTAGTGGAGAGTAATAGTCTGTAATAGTTGCAAAGTTCGTAGGGCCGCGCGACTCAGTGGTGGTGCGCGACTCGGTGGTGAAACACGTTACATGCTATTATAATATAATTAGGCTGGCGAATGGGTAGGGTATGCTTTTTTACGTTTTAGCTTATAGCTTCTTAACTAGCAGAGATACGCTTACATAATCTATTATTTAATAGAAGCGCCTAGTATTGCGCCTTCTAATAAAAAAAGAATTAGCTAATTCTGCCTAGTATTAGCTAAGTTATTAACACTACCTAGCAAAGTATACCTATTAATAGGTATGCTTGCTAGGTACCCTGCCTTTTTTAATATTTTCTAGCCTCTAGCTTGTGCAGTTTAATAGTTATAACAAAATCTTTTACTACAAAATTGTAGAGGTAGTTTTTCTCTTTCTTTTTAGCCCTAGTTTGCTAGAATCTATGTATTATTAATAAGGTTTTAGGGGGTACCCACAAAGGACGTTAGAGTATACCCATTCCACCAGCCTAAATATAATGTAACAACAAATAAACAATTTAACTAGTTACTAAGGAAGTGTTATAACTATATACTAAACTTTAGCATGTAGATATCTACAACTACTAGCTGTAAAAGGAGGTGGCTGCTAGAAAGATTATTATAGAACATGTCTAGTCTACAAGCATAATAGCAGACAGACTTACAAAGGTACTCCTAGTAAACAAGTAGGAAGGTTTCCTCTAGTAACTTAGTCTAGTAAACAGGGAGTTAATAGAAGTGCTAAACAGTGTGCCTCTAGACAGGATTTAAGAATAAATTAAGGACCTTACACACGCATAAATAGTTAGCTTAAAAAGTTTCTAAGCTAAAGGGGGTGTGTTAGATAAGAGCAAGCAGTAAGAGGTTAGATCTGCGCAATTAAGCAGGGACCTGTCGCGCAGCCAATCAGCAGTTGCCAGGTCGATTAAGCGAGACCTGGCAACTCCTGATTGGCCCGCACACAGGCGGCCGCGAACAGCGCTAATTCCCCCCCC
>NW_022984804.1:41957-46967 GCF_010094145.1 Didymella exigua CBS 183.55
GATGGCTAAGCTGCTACACACGCCTCAGCAGCTACCTGTGATGCTGCTGGGCCATACTTAAGTGTGCCACTATGCTGAATCTGCTTTCTCTTACGCGATTTTCTCTTAGTTATTACTACTAATCACTCTTTAAGCTCTTGCACGCGGGCCTTAATAAGGACGTTTTTATATAGTATCTCTTTAGCACCTTTTATAAGCTTTAAGAACCCCTCTTATGCTGCACTTAGTAATTATTAGAAGGAGTTGCTTACAAGCTTAGATTAAGACCTAAACTTGTGTGTATTGCTTAGCGTCTTAGATTGCTACAGTGTTTTAGGTAGAGGTACTGCTAGTAGGGTATGTAGCTGCACTTTAAGGTAATCTAACACTACCTATATATTAGTAGGAATAAGCCTTAATACCTTAAAGGCCTTTTAGTAGTTAACCTTTATAAATATATTAAGGAACACGTCCCTAGAGGCTAGTAGGAAGCCTTCCTTATTAATATAGAAGATATATTAGGATACTAAGTCTTAAACATGATAGGAGTAACGTGTTTCACAAGCGAGCGCCGCACCCAACCAAGCGCCGCACTTTCAACAACAGAACGCCTGCGCAGCGCTATATCACAACACAACACGAATAAATAATTGTTTGCAGGCCTAGATAGTATTATTTAGAAGCTTTACTATTATCTATGTCCTCTATTTCTACCTTATAAGTGCAGGAATTATGTCTAATCTTACTGCAACGCCTACAGCGTTGTCTAACACACATCCTCTTTATAGGCGTCTTGCCCTTACTACAACCCCTACCCTCCTTTTTAGTAATTAAGTTAGCTACTTTACTAACTATAAGGGTCTCCTCTGCGCGTATATATTGTTGCTTATAGGTCTTGTGCTTTGTAGACGCTTCTACAGTGTCTTAAAGGCAGCCTATTTCCTCCTGCATTAACACTATATTATAAGCTATCTACTAAGCGCCCTTTGCTAACTATTTAACCTACTTATCTAACAAACTTGCTAGAGACCCTTAATAGATTTAAATCTGCTTTTAAATTAGAGTTAACTGCTCCTCTACTTTGTAAGCAGCGCGTGGTGTCTTTAGCTCCCAGGCAACGTTGCTGGGTTTTAGTGGCGTTGGCGTGCGCAGGCGCACATCAAGCTTTAATAACACTACCTCTAGGTTGTGTAGGACTAGCCCAGCACCTCTAAAGCCTGCACAAACGTTCTCTCTAGTAAACGCCTTACTAAACGCTGATTTAAAGGCTAGCAGGAAGGTTTCCTTGTTAATATAGTGGATGTGACTGCGTGCTAAGGCCAAAACCTTGTCGCTATACAGGCGCTTTAGTGGCGAGAAGCAGGCAACGTCAAGTGGCTGCAACAGGTGCAACAAGTGCGGGGGCATACAGAGAGTGATTATCTTCTTCTCTCTGCAGAGATCTTGGAAAGCCACTAAGCAGTAGCTCTTATAGCTGTCAATAATAAGTAGCTGGTAGACCCTAACTAGCTTCGCATGCGTATTGAAGTGGTGGAGCTAGGCAAGCGCTAGATTATTGTTAGTCTAGCTAGTAGGACTAATATTAATAACCTAGTCCTGTAGGAGGTCCTTAGTAAACTAGTTAGAGATAAGAACCTTGCCTGTAAGGATAAGGAATAGTAGGATAACCTTCCCTATTAACCTAACGCCTTGTACTAGGGTAACCTACTTACAATTGCTAGGTTAGATCTTCTTCTGCTTCCTAGGCTTCTCTAAGCCTGCTACTACTAGCTACAATAATATCTTGCCTATTAGGAAGCTAGACTTATTAAAGTTGTACACATCCTTGTCTATAATACTATACTTCGCCTTTATAGACTAAACAAGCGTGAACTAGGGCTAGATAACTGCTGGGTCCTCGCAGGCAGCCCGCTGGCAATTGTATAGGCGGGTCTACTGCTTCTAGAGCTCTAGTGTACGCTTTACTAAGTTGTTAACCTAGTTCTTGCTAACAGGCTTTGCGCCGCGCTCTCTTAGCAGTTTATCTGCTATATCTTGTACGTCTGCCTTTAAGGAGGGTAAGCCACGCGCAGATTCCTTAAGTATACGTAGTACAACTGCCTCCTCTTCTAGCTTTGTAAGGCGCTTCGCATTTGGCTCGCAGTCGCGTTAAGAGCGTGTTCTGTCACGTCAGCGTTAGATTGTTTGTTCAGGCACTTTGTAGACTTTCTTAGCGCGTTAGATACTTTAAATTTAGTTTCTTAAGATATTAGATATAGCAAGCTATACATCAGCTTCAGTATAGAGTGTAGGAGCTTGTTGTGGTTAAGACATTACGCGCTGTTGTTGCGCCGGCGTTCTGGCAGCGAGAGTGCGGCGCTCGGTTGGGTGCGGCGCTCGCTTGTGAAACACGTTACTTATACTTTAATAGTAAGAAATAGACTATATTAAGTAGCTAGAGGATGTGCAATAAGTAAGGTAGTATAACATATTCCACCACCTAACAGCTCAAACCACCTAACAGATTAAAATGTCTTAGCATAACAAACACCCTCTTTGTTATAACATGCCTTAACTACATAACATGTGACTACGTAAACACAAAGGTAGAGTTAACCTTGCCCTTAAAGCTCTTTATTTAAAACAATTTAAAAGCTAGAGAGCAGCTGCGCGCGCTTTTAATGTTAAACAACACATTCTCTCTACACGTGTTAGAGGAGCCCTATTTATCCTTAAACAAGCACCTAACAGCTACAAACTTACACTTATAGAAGAGTAAACAATTATCTAATATATCCTTAACCTAGATTTGCGAGGATTCGCGCCCTAGCTGTGCGAGGTAGCAGATATGGCTGATAAAGTGTTGGGTGTACGCGGTGGGCAGCTGGTTAGCAAGCACTGGGCTGAGCGCTTTGTAACGCGCTCAGCTGAGCTTAAGATGGCCTTCAATCGAGCTAAAGATAGGCAGAGGATACTGCAGGAGGATCTAGAGACAATTGGCGCGTGGTTTAAGCTAGTAGAGGACACTAGAGCCAAGTACAGCGTACACGACTACGACGTGCACAACTTCAACAAGACTAGCTTCTAGATAGGTGTTATTAGCTTGATTAAGGTTGTCACAGGCGTAGAGAGGCGTACTCAGCCTGAGCTCGTTCAGCCAGGTGATCGCGAGTGGGTAACAGTCATCCAGAGCGTCTGCGCTGCTAGATCTTGTACCCTGCCTTTTATTATCTACAAAGGACGCGTTCACATCTCTGCCTGGTACAAGGAGGCAGATATACCACGCAATTAGAAGCTCTTAGTCTCTCAGAACAGCTAGACAAACAATGCGCTTAGTCTAGAGTGGTTGAAGCACTTTAACGCTCATACAAAGGCGGGCTAGGTAGGGGCGTACAGGCTGCTTATTTTAGACAGCCATAAGAGCCACCTTAACTAGGATTTTAAGGACTACTGCCTTAAACATAAGATCCTTACCCTCTGTATGCCACCTTACTTATCGCACATCCTCTAGCCACTTAATATAGTCTACTTCTTGCTATTAAAGAGCAAGTACTCTTAGCACCTACAAGACTTAGCACGTAAGCGTGTCTTCTATATTAACAAAGAAGGCTTCCTAGTAGCCTTTAAAGACATATTTTATAATATTTTTACAGAGGCAATCTATTATAAGGCCTTTAAGGTATTAGGACTTATCCCTCTTAACGTGTAGGTTGTATTAGATCGCCTTAAAGTGTGGCTGCGTACCCTGCTAGAACCCCTCCTCCTAGAGACGCTGTAGCAGTTAAAGACTCTAAGCAATACACATAAGTTTAGATCACAATTAAAGCTTGTACGCGAGTCCTTTACTTGTTCTCCTATTACTGCGCAGGCAGGCTTCTCTTAGCTTATTAGAGGCGGCGAGCTTATGCTGCATCAGAACGCGCTTTAAGCAGCCCAGATTACTGAGCTTGAAGAGCAATTAGCAGTGATGACTAAAAGGAAATCGCGCAAAAGGAAGCGGATCCAGCATGGCGGCACAATGGAGTATGGTGAGGCAGCAGCCCAGGTGGCCGCAGAGGCCTCTATAGCCGCTGAGCGGTCGAAGAAGGCTCGTCGTGGTGGTGATCAAGAGAGAGCCTAACCAGCTTTACAGCGCTGTAGGAACTACAGCAAGACTGGGCACAACGCGCGAACGTGTAAAAAGGATGTAGAGGAGACTTCTAAATTAGAGGTTAGTACAGCGTACATAGGCTCCTTATATAATAGTAATAAAAATAGAAATTTGTAACTAGTGTTAGTTGTGCCAAGACATTTTGAGCTGTTAGGTGGTTTAAGCTGTTAGGTGGTGGAATACGTTATAGAGAGTAAGGATTTAGTTCTCTAGGTAATAGTCCTTAAACTCCTAGTTAAGATAGCTCTTATAGCTGTCTAAGATAAGTAACCTATACACTCCTACCTAATACATCTTTATATGTGTGTTAAAGTACTTTAACTACTTAAGGCTAAGTATATTATTTATCTAACTGTTCTTAGAGACTAAGAGCTTCTAATTATAGGGTATATTCGTCTCCTTATACTAGGCAGAGTCTCGCTGGCGGAATAGGTATACTCCAACGTCCTTCGTGGGTACCCCCCAAAACCTTATCAATAATACATAGATTCTAGCGAACTAGGGCTGAAAAGAAAGAGAAAAACCACCTCTATATTTTTGTAGTAGAAGGTTTTGTTATAACTATTAAACTGCACAAGCTAGAGGCTAGAAAATGTCAAAAAAGGGGGGGTACCTAGCAAGCATACCTATTAATAGGCTGGCAGAATGAGTATACTCTAACGTCCTTTGTAGGTACCCCCTAAAACCTTATTAATAATACATAGATTCTAGCAAACTAGGGCTGAAAAGAAAGAGAAAAACCACCTCTATATTTTTGTAGTAGAAGGTTTTGTTATAACTATTAAACTGCACAAGATAGAGGCTAGAAAATATTAAAAAAGGGGGGGTACCTAGTAAGCATACCTATTAATAGGTATACTTTGCTAGGTAGTGTTAATAACTTAGCTAATACTAGGCAGAAT
>NW_022984804.1:47067-55234 GCF_010094145.1 Didymella exigua CBS 183.55
CCCATCCGCCAGCCTACATCGGGAAAAGTTTTTCGAAATCCGGCCTAGACTGGCTATTGCTGACAGTTGTGGCATAGTCGTGCAATAGCCATTTAATGGCCCTAACAGCCCTAATTTGCGCCTAATAGCCCTAATTTTGCGCTAATATTACTAATAGCTAAAACACTAAGTGCCTATATTTAATTAACTTAAAACAACATTACAATATTGTTGCATAGCTACCCTTAGTTAGTACTAGTATTAAATATTTAAAAATTGCGATATTTTATGCACAGATAGAGCGAAATTGTACCTTTAAAATAAGCAAAAAATTATTATTGTAGGCCTACTACAATACAAGTTATAGAGTGTTAAAGGTTTGTTTGTTGAAGGTTTGTGTTTTGAAGTTGCGACAGCACACCATGGCAGCTGCAGCTGCGCCAGCACACAACACATCAGCTGCAGCTGCAACAGCACACGACGTAGCAGCTGCAACAGCACACGACGTAGCAGCTGCAACAGCACACGACGTAGCAGCTGCAACAGCACACAACAATGCACCTGCTAACAAGCACACACTGCGGAATAGGCAGGCCTAGGCATAGAATTCTTAGTTTACCTACTATTCTTGAATAATATTCTTGTATTTTCTAATATTTAGGCTGCTAGAGCCCTAGCAAAGAATCTTAACTTAGTGTCTTAGTAAGGAATATTAAGCTTAAAACCTTCTACGCTTAATAACTATTCTATTAATAGGCCTATAATATTTTTTAATAGCTTATTTTAAAGAGGAGACTTAGTAGTATATTAATATAATAAAAGTATAGTTTATTAAGCAGAGCTACTATTGTAGCAGGATTAGGAGTTGTTGTAGCTATTACAGCTATTAGGACTGTTAGAGCTGTTAGCTTAAAATTAGCTAGACATTGAATGCACATTAAATAACTATTGTAGGCCTACAAGTCCTACTGTTGCCTATAGTACAATGCCACGATTTCCTGATTTCAACAACGGAAAAACTTTTCCCAATGTAGGCAGAGATGTGGACGCGTCCTTTGTAGATAATAAAAGGCGGGGTTGCATACCTAGCGGCGCAGATGCTCTAGATAACGGTAACCCACTCGCGATCACCTGGCTGAACAAGCTCTAGCTAAGCACGTCTCTCTAAGCCTGTGACAACCTTTAAATATAAAGCAACGCTTATCTAGAACCTAGTTTTATTAAAGTTGTGCATGTTGTTATTGCAAACACTATACTTAACTTAAGTATCCTCTACTAGCTTAAACTATATGCTAATTATCTTAGGATCTTCCTATAGTATCCTCTGTCTATCCTTAGCTTAATTAAAGGCTATTTTAAGCTTGTCTAAACACGTTACAAGCCTGCTAGCCTATAGTTTACTAATAGGCTCTTCACTACGCACACTAAGTATCTTATTAGCTATATCTGCCACCTTACATAGCTAGGGCGCAAATGCTTGCAAATTAAGGTTAAGTATATACTAGACAATTATCTGCTCCTCTAGTATAGTAAGTTTCTAGTAATTAGTGTGTACGTCTAGTTAAAACGTGATATTGCAAAGGCAATTAGAGACCTGCTAATAAGGTATGTTTAATGCTGTAGCAGCGCTGTAGATACTGCGAAAATAGCTAGCATAGAAGGCCTAGATAGTAAGGATAACTCTACCTTCTCTAGTAGTATTCTAAAGTTATTATTATTAAGGCATATTGTGTTAGGGTAAAAGGTGGTTGTGCCAAGAGAAAGTGGCTGGTTCGGTGATATGGCTGGCTCGGTGATATAGCTGGCTCGGTGATAATCTACGTTAGAATTAACTTGTGAAGGTCGTCCAGCGCGTCGGTCGCTTAGTGTCTGTAGGAGAGCTCTATAGATAGCTGCAGCGCGCTGTAGAGAGAGAGTCGCGTCTTGTTTAAGAGCTTAAAGCGCAAGCTGTATCTGAGCTTCTTTTAACGCGTCTGACTGGCGTTTGTGGAGAGGCATTGGTGTAGTAAGGGTGTTTTGGTAGGGTCTTGGCAAAAGTGTCTGACTCGCCTGTGTGTCCGACTTGCCCGTGGGGTACGTTAGTGCAGATACTTAAGAAAGGACCTATTTAGCCTAACAGCACTATAGAAACTATAGAGGCACTAGGCACAACGCTTAAACGTGTTAGAAAGATACAGGAGAAGATTCTAAATCTAATGCAAGTACACAGTACGCTAGATTACTGTTTAATAGCAAGTAATTCAAGTTGCTGCAATATAAGTTAGGCGCGCCAATAGTTTCTGACTGGTTCGGTGATATGACCGGTGTAAAGTTATAAGACTTTGTTCTTATAATCTTTCTCTAGCGTATTTCCTTCTTGGGTATAGCGCTATGCTCACCTAAGCATTGTTATTATAATCTCCTAAAAGAGAGGATTAGAATGGTGTGCTTACGAAGCCTGTATCTCCTCTCGTTCTTAAGATATGCTGTTCTCTATTTTTAGTAACTAGAGATGTTCTAGACCCTCTGCTTACAAATAGAGTAGCCTACTCTGTAAGATGCTGACGTATACGATTACGCATGCACCTACGTAATCTTGCTTGCATATGCAGCAATACTAAGCATAGATAAAGTAGACCCACTTAGAGGAGTCTAGAACGTTCTGCTTAGAAATACAAACAGAGGAGAGGAAGTATAAATACCTCTAGCTCTCCCTCCTCTGTTCGCTCTGTACCTAGCCTAGGAATCTCTACCTAGTATCTAATATAATAACTTGTCTATTATATTACATAACCCTACCTCATCTCTATTAGGCTATACGCTTCCTATTAAGACAAAGCTAGTCTAGATTTGTCTAGGTCCTTCTAGACTAGGAAGAAAGTAGTCTAGTCCTTCCCCTACTTTCTTTACAACCGGTTCGGTGATAGAGTACGTTAGTAACAAAAGGCAAAGAATTAAGTCTCTCCGCCTTAAGATAAATCAAATTATTCAACCACAGCTCTAATAAAGACTAAGAAGATGGGCTTACCAAGCTGCGAGTGTCGTGAAGTAAGGCTTGTAAAGCAAGGCTTGTCTGGGCCTGACGGATGCTATTGAGGCATTGGGCCGCTGCTAGGGCCCGATGTGAACGCCTTGTAATGCCACCCTCTTCCCTCATTGCTGTCTTTCAGCGTATTCTCGGCGTTATTTTGATTAGGTAGTAACGCCTAGGTCTGCTGTGCCGCTAAATGCTGCTGCTGCAAAATGATGAGGACGGACGCAGACCAGTCGCCTCAAGGAGCAATCACAAGCTCAAGGAACGCTAGCACATCATCACTGGTGGACGGCTGAATGCCCAGACTGCAGGCAAATCAAAGAGTACGAAGGTCGACTTCTACGGGTGGAAGAGAGAAGAAAAAGGAACAAGATGTGGCTGGAGTAAGGTTGGCGAAGTGAGCTTAGCGCTTCTAGCTAGACTTACCGCTGTCATGCGGTAGCAACGGCCCGATATCGCGTGTAAGGCGTTGCTCCAAAGCAACGTCATGGGGAAGGAGATGACGTGATGTGTATGAAAAAATTGGTAGATTGCTATAGATGAGCTACATGGTTACATACATAAACCAGCTATGCAAGAGCTGTCGTGACTTCACCATCTCAAGGACGAGAGTATCCAAAAGACGAATCGAACGAGACGTCCACCCACTCCATGTCCCCTCTCATCTTCCTTCCCAACAACTTCGGATCTGGGTACGTCAATAGAAACCTACCAAACCTTTTCGTAAAACCCTTCGGCACACCACCCGTCCTCCGCCACTGCCTAGCCACCTCAGCAGCAACAATCCTCCGCACACAATACCCATTCAGCCCCTCAATCCTCTGCACAAGCGCCCCCACCCTGTCCACTAACTCCTCACCAAGCTGGTCAACCAACTCCCCAACCTGCTCCTGGCCAGCCTCAAGCACCTTCTGCCCCTCGAGCCACAGTTCGTCCAGCGTGTCGCGCCGCAGCAGCGAGATCTCAACAGAGTGCTCCTCGCGCTCGGTCTCCCACTCGGCCTGCTCGCGGATGCGGTCGTCCGCAGCGGAGGAGGCGACGTCGTCGTACATTTCGCTGATGCGCTTCTTGAATACTTCAAGTTGCTGTTGCTGGAAGAGCGAGAATTGGTCGAGGAGGTGGGTGCGCAGGTGCGGGAGGAACGTTTTGCCTGCTGACGTGAGGGGGGTTAGCTTGGGGTAGCGGTTGCCGCGGGCGTCATAGGTGACGGATGTAGGGGAGCTGGGCGGGTCTGCTGAGACGAAAACATCCTGTACGGCGTCTGGGAGACGAGCTTTTACAGTTGCGTCGACTTGTCTGTCTACTGCGGCGTCGAGTCGCTCGGCATGCGATGGCGAGCTGAAATACGCATCGAGACGTTTGGCGACGGCGGCGTCGATGGCTGCGGCCTGCGAGGCGTTGAGCTCCTCGATACGCGCAGCGACTCGGTCTTCCACGATCGTATTGATGTAGATGTTGGTGTGAAAGTCGAGTTGCGCGTGTCGCAGTGCGGCAGCCTCGGTCTCGGGACTTACTGATACCGTCTTCTCGGTTGTGTACGATCCGGCCCTCGGCGTTGTGGGAGTCCAGCTCCTGGGCGGCGGAGGAGGTGAGCCGCAACTTTCTGTACGGGTCAGTTGATGAGGAGAGGCATTATGGAGGAAAGGATTCTGATGACGTACCCTGCCTTTGGCGCTTCCGCCTACGTAAGCCTTGGTAAGCAGGCGGCGCCTCAGCAAGTTCGGTAGGTGCAAACACCTCCCAGCTTGCATTCCTCAGCCCTCGTTCAATGAGTGGCGCCTCGACTGGGTACCTAACCAGCCCCTGAGCTGCCTTGCCGAAGGCTTTAAAGGAACCTTTGTAGGACTGGTGCAGCTGGTTGAAGTCGAAAACAACGTGAATCTTCGTTTCTTTGGCGAGATCTATGAGACGCTGGAGAGCAGCTTCATGCCCTGGCCTTGGACTGAACGTTGTAGTGCTCGCTGGACACCAGACAGGAGACGGCTGCTCCGTGGACAACTGGAGGGTTTTGATGTCGCGGCGCTGCTTCCCCTTGCCCTTCCGAGGCACAAGATTGTCGAGCTGTGTTGGCTTCAGATGTCCTCTGCCACTCACCAGCCTGACATTGGTAGGCATCAACCTGTCGCCATCATACTGCAACACGAATTCAGAGTCTGCGGTACCGTGGGCTGTGGGTATCCTGGCGACGAGGAGCAGGGTTGCGAGCTTAGCGTCGTCACACCGGAAGACGAGGGAACAGAGACATGGCGTTACAGGTTCGTCGTCAGAAAGGTTCGAAGCAGGATAGGCAAGCGCCTTGTGATCAAGATCAAAATTCATATTAGCTAACCAAAAAAATACGCTGCTACTCACCAAATCCCCCTTGACACACTTGGCGTAGAGAACTGATCAACGCTGATGCGCAAGGGAACCCGCCCGCCCAGGCTTTGTGGAGCAGCCTTGACTCTGTATTGTTCACCACGACCGTCGCAAACACTGGGTACGCGCACAAGCCCCAAGCGAGAACCCACCCCGCGGACGACAGCCGATAGATGGAACGAAGCTCGAGCAACGGCCGTCTACCTTTACCGCCAGGGGCTTCAATGATATTCACGAAGATGGTGGGTTGCGTCGAATACTCAATACGCGCAACGAGCGAAGCGGGGGCGGAGGGCGCGATTTGGAGGAAGGGAGAGGTCAATAGTGCGAGGTGATGCGCGGAACAGTGACTGCGATGTTGAGAACCACCAGATGGTGATGAGGTCGAAGTTGCAGTCGAGGGGTGACGGGAGGCTGGGAGACGGAAACACGCGATCGCGCCATCACGTGGCTTGGCATCAAGCTAGTACCTGATTGGATGAGCTTTATGTCTTTGACTAACATCAATTTGGGAAAGTCCCGATTCACTCTCGAGACGAGCACAAAAATTATTCAAACATCGCTTCCCGCTTGCAGTTTTTATGATTGCGCCGCAGGTGCAGGCGTACCTTATCCTTGATTGATATCAGGTAGGTCTCCACAGCTGCTCTATATTCTCTCCAACTTTACCAGGTCTCTGTATCTACTGCAGTCTACAGTATCAAGAAAGACCATCATGAGATCCGACGCGAGCATTGGCGAGTCAACTTGCGCAATACTTAGTTCTTGCCAGATGCCTGAGATTGTTTTCGACGTTATGGTCAATGGTGTGGTCTCAAAATCAAAGGGTTCTGAAGACTAACAGCGTAACCGCAGAGCTTGCACACCAGCACGCGATGCTGAGGATTAAACGCGAATAGATCTATCGTCAAGCTATTGTCTCGAGATGAGTGAGTGTTCTTGGTCAAGATACAACGCGAGAGCACGTTGCGCCGCACGCGTTCAGGCGAGGCGCCAAAACGCGACTTAGCGCGTGTTTTACAAAGCCAACGGGGGCAGGGCGGGGTTGAGCATAGATAGCAGGCTATCATTCGTCAGGCTCACGCGCCGATAGATATGCATGGTCTATTAGATCGCCTTCCGTAGCACCCGGAATACCAACCGCCAGCCGCTGGGATTCTGAGAAACGCTCTACTGCGCAGGGATCACAAGGCATACAGTGTCCGTGCACCTCGTGCACAGTTTCATCTTGTGCACGCGAAAACCACCAGCGGCACCCACCAAAATGAGGCTATAGAGCAACATACAATAGTAATTATTGCCTAAAATTCTATCGCAACAGTGTACTAAGCTCTACAGTGCTTGACTTGTTCCCACTTCTTATTTAAACGTGTGGTGCGGCCGCTGCAGGTGGTAACTGTTAGAGGTGTCGGGGAAGGTGACACCTCAACTACAACGCGAGTAGCACCACGCGCACGCTGTTTCTTAGCTGCTGGCTCTGTAGGAGGCTTCTGTGAGGCCTTGCGCTTGCCTGTTTGGGGTAATTGGACAGATTTGAGTGCGTCGCGCTCCTGCTTCTTTTGTTGTTTCTCAGCCTGTTTAGCAGCCTTCCTCTTAGCCTTCTCCTCCTTTGCCATTGCTTGACGATTGCTTTTCTCCTCCTTCTCCCGCTCATTCCGTGCCTTCTTCTCAGCCTGCTCAGTCTTCTTGCGAAGCTTTGCAGCAGTCTCCTCAGCCTGGGCGCGAGCGTTGAGACGCAGTTGATGCTGGGCCTCATCCACCTTTGTTGGAGACCAGAACACTGCAGTAGAAGTATAGGACTTAGAGGCCTGCAACGGCAGGGCTTGGCGGTGTTTCCAAGAGGTCTTCTTAGTGTCAATTTGGGCGCGGAGGCCTTCATTTTCCACCTTAAGAACCGCGTTGCGAGCTGCTAAGTAGTTGAACATGCGCACCAGCTTCCTTGCCTCATAACTTTTGTGATCCTTTACTACTGCCTTACAAAACTGTTCAATTGCAAGCCGATTGACGTTAAGTAATGGAGATGGAGTGCGCGGCAGCTCGCTAGGCTTCTTCTCAAACTTCTGAAGTATAATAGCCGCGTTAGGTGGTTGGTTGATTGGTTGGTTGGTATTCATTTTACGTCTAATTGATGAGGATGAAGTCCACTATCTTGCCTCCTAAAGGGCATATACGACGTGCTAAGCTATAGAATTATAGTGCAAATACACTACCCTAGAAAGCATTTCTTGCCTGCATAGGTGTTGCTACTATATTATGCTACAGCTCCCCTTCTAACTAGGGAGACTAAGCAATCTGTGTACATTAGGGTAGATCCCTTGTCTATATTTAGAGGCAGGTAAGTGCCTAAAGAGTAGGAGAGAGGAAGAGGGAGAGTAAGAAGGAGAGTAAGGAAAGAGTGTAGTTATTTACTACTATCACAGCACAGGGTAAGCTACTAGGGGCAGACTTTAGTGTAGTACTGTGTAAGTTAGAGAAAGGCTTTAAAAGCCTCTAGATCTCTAATCAGCGCAGCAGTGTACGTAGGCTGGCGGATGGGTAGGGTAGGGTAGGGTATAGGTATAGTCACGTGATTTATGGGTAGGAACTAGGTAGGGTACATGAGGTACCCTACCCAAACGGTTTGGATAGGGTAGCACGTGACTCGGGATAGGTATAGGTAGGGTAGCACGTGACTAGGTATAGGTATAGGTAGGGTAGCTAGGTAGGGTCTAGGAATGGGTAGTTATTAGCAAAATCTAGGTTACTACTCTAGACTTTGTACTATTGTATACTTTAGAGCATAAGTATGTGATAATAGACTGTGATAATAAATTATAG
>NW_022984804.1:56175-59515 GCF_010094145.1 Didymella exigua CBS 183.55
TCTACCTTCCTACGTGATGCCTCAACAACAACGCTAGATAGAACCTTCTAATAAACGTCAGATACAGACTGCCCTTCAGGCTCTTAAACAAGACGCGACACTCTCTCAGCAACGCGCTGCAGCTATCTACAACGTCGCTTAATTAACACTAAGCCGCCAACGCGCAGGACAGACTCCACAAGCAGATTACTAGCCTAAATTAAAGAATCTGACTAAGATTAAGGAGGACGTAGTTGTTAAGCATATACTTAAGCTAGTCACCCAAGGATTTCCCCCCAGGCTTGCAGCTGTGGCTGATATGGCCAATTCTTTGCGCGCAGAGCGCAATATAGGCCAAGTTAGCTTGAACTAGCCTAGTACGTTTGTTAAAGGCCGCCCTAAGCTCACAACAAAGTTTAATCACAAATACAACTATAAGAGAGCCCTCTGCAAGGATCCTAAGATTATACAAGGCTAGTTTAGCCTAGTAGATAATATTAAAGCTAAGTACAGCATCCTAGATAAAGATATATTTAACTTTAATAAGGCTAGCTTTATAATAGGCTAGATATCTACTAGTTTTGTTATTACAGCTTTAGGGAGATAAGGACGGCTAAAGGCAGTATAGCAAGGCAATAGAGAGTAGACAATAGTTATCTAGGGTATTAACACAATAGGGTAGGCTATTCTACCCTTTATTATCTTTAAGGGCCACCATCACCTCTCTGCCTAGTATAAGGAGGGGGATCTACCTTATAATTAGGTTATTGTAGTATCTAAGAATAGCTAGACAACAAATAAGCTTAGCCTGCAGTAGTTAAAGCACTTTAATAAGTATATAAAGAAGAGAGTAGTTAGTAGCCACTAACTACTCACAATTAACAGCCATAAGAGCTATAACTTGCTTACTTTCTAGGAATACTGCAAGGAGAATAAGATTATTACTATCTACATGCCTCTACACTTATCACACCTCCTGCAGCCTCTTAATATGGGGTGTTTCTCGCCTTTAAAGACAGCATATAGCTACCAAGTTAAGAATCTTATGCATAACTACAATCGGGAAAAGTTTTTCCGTTGTCGAAATCAGGAAATCGTGGCATTGTACTGTAGGCAACAGTAGGACTTATAGGCCTACAACAGTTATTTAATGTGTATTTAATGTCTAGCTAATTTTAAGCTAACAGCTCTAATAGTCCTAACAGCTGCAATAGCCATAACAACTCCTAATCCTGCTATAATAGTAGCTCTGCTTAATAAACTATACTTTTATTATATTAATATACTACTAAGTCTCCTCTTTAAAATAAGCTATTAAAAAACATTATAGGCCTATTAATAGAATAGTTATTAAGTGTAGAAGGTTTTAAGCTTAATATTCCTTACTAAGACACTAAGTTAAGATTCTTTACTAGGGCTCTAGCAGCCTAAATATTAGAAAATATAAGAATATTATTTAAGAATAGTAGGTAAACTAAGAATTCTACGCCTAGGCCTGCCTATTCCGCAGTGTGTGCTTGTTAGCAGGTGCATTGTTGTGTGCTGTTGCAGCTGCTACGTCGTGTGCTGTTGCAGCTGCAGCTGATGTGTTGTGTGCTGGCGCAGCTGCAGCTGCCATGGTGTGCTGTCGCAACTTTAAAACACAAACCTTTAACAAACAAACCTTTAACGCTCTATAACTCGCGTTGTAGTAGGCCTACAATAATAATTTTTTGCTTATTTTGAAGCTACAATTTCGCTCTATCTGTGCATGAAATTTCGCAATTTTTAAATATTTAATACTAGTACTAGCAGAACTAAGGGTAGCTATGTAACAACATTGCAACGTTGTTTTAAGTTTATTAAATATAGGCACTTAGTGTTTTAGCTATTAGTAATATTAGCGCGAAATAAGGGCTGTTAGGCGTAAATTAGGGCTGTTGGGGCTGTTGAACAGTCATTGCATGACTATGCTATGACTGTTAGCAACAGCCAGTCTCGGCCGGATTTCGAAAAACTTTTCCTGATGTAGATTACCTATATTATAAAGCTTAAGTTCTTACTATGCTTTATACGCGCCTATAATACAGCAATTACTCCTAGTAATGTCTAAGGAGGGTTTTAAGGTGCTAGATTAGTCCTATTTAACCTAGAATAGGTTATAATAGCGCTTAATGTCTAGCTACATACTATATTACTACTACCCCCTAGTATTAAGCCCTAGTAGTTGCAAACCCTAAGCAATACCTTAAATTAGGGTTATAATTAATGCTTATAAAGGCAAGGATTTAGAGGCATATAGATAGCTTACTAATGTCTATAGTAGAGGCTTTTAAGAAGGTCTTAAAGGGAGCAGTAATTATCGCGCACAAGCTAGTGTTAGCACAAAAGGAGATTACAGAGCTTTAAGTGGCAAATAAGGCTGCTACGCGACATAGATTGTATAAAAGAAAGCAGGTTTAAGCAGAGGGGACCTTAATAGTTAAGAATAGGGCTTATTTAGCTAATCTTAAGGACTTTAGGGCGCGTAGTAATAGGAAGAAGCTAAAGAGGCAGGTGCGCGCTAAAGTAGGTAAACTATCTTAATAATAGTGTACATAGTGCAAAGAGACTAGGCATAATACGCGTACCTACTAGAAGGTAGTAGAAGTAGACTCTAAATAATATTGCATCTTTGTTGCGGCAAACGTAGCCGCTGTATATCGATGGAAAACTGCGCTGAGTTGATTGCTAGCTAGGAGGCGACCATATATACATGCCCTGAGACGTGCTAGTCCAAGGTAGTCAACTGAGGTGACGATCGAGGCCTGTCGGACCGACTTGCACCGCAACACACCCCCCCAGCTGCTGTGAACAACAAAGCTGAACGTTGTACTATCAGTACCATCCTGTGAGACCCGCTAGGTCTGGAATATCAGCGTCCTGCGAGCATTCTATAACGTAGCGCTCTACGCTTTCTAGGCCTAGCTGTTTAACAAACTTGTAGTGCCTCTGTCGTACTAGAGTCTTCGTAAGTCCGTCTGCTGGCATGTCTGCAGTTGGACACCAGGCTACATGTAGACGCTGTTGCTGTACTTCTTGCCTTAGCCACATCTGATGTGTGTCAACGTGGCGCAGCTTTGTATGTAGCTTGTCCTCCTGCTTTGTTACTATACCTACTGTCTGCTGATTATCACAGTAGATAACAGGCTTCACATCTAGCTTGAACTTGATGTGATCGAACACTCTGTTCCACCACTCCATCTCTCCTCCAGCTACTGAAAGAGCTATAAGCTCTGCCTCTGTAGTTGACTTTGTGACTGAGCGTTGACGTGTAGCCTTCCAATCAACACACATGCCGTACATCTTGAATAGATATCCATATGAGCTCTGCCTTGACTCT
>NW_022984804.1:60180-63658 GCF_010094145.1 Didymella exigua CBS 183.55
AGTGGCGCATCCTTGAGGCCATACAAGGCTCGTTTGAGCTCAAGTAGCTCTCCTATCTGACCCACGAACAGCTCTGGTGTACGTACGTAGACTAGCTGTTCGAGAGGTGCGTTCAGGAAGGCATTCAGCACATCATACTGATATGCGCGCAGGCCAAACGCAGCAGTCATTGCTATTAGGAGGCGGAACACCCTTGCCGCTAGTGTCGCTGCATACGTGTCTCCCCAGTTATCCTGGAGGTCTCCTCTAACGACTAGCCTTGCCTTGAACTTGTACAGGTAGCCGTCTTCGTCAAACTTGTATGAGAACACCCACTTCAGAGGGAGTATCTGTGCGTTGGCTGCTGTAGCTGTTGTAGCTGCCGTAGCTGCAAAGCAGCCTTTATCTGTACAGCTAGCGAATTCTGCACGTGCTGCATCCCTGAACTCGTGTCCAAATGGATGCTTGTCTAGGTCTCCCCAGCGTCGTGGAGGTGGTGGGAGCTTGTCCCTGTGTAATCGTGTGCTTGGCTCTTCGCCGAGCAGTTTCTTAGGCTCTGATGAGTTGACAGCTACAGCGAATGCTGTGTAGTATGCACCCAGCGTACGTCGCTGTCTTCGTGACGTCAGAACATTTGATGCGTCAATCTGGCTACTGATTTCTTCTCGCCTTGGTGCGTTATTCGATCGGCGATCAGGAGCATCTGCGTCAGGTGCTAAAGCTTGCCAGCCTCGTGGCAGCTCGTTCTCCTGACTACTCTCTGACTGTTCGTTCGGCTCAGGCGTGCTCTCCGGCGTCGGTAGCCACCTTGCTGTGCTTTCCTTGTCCAGCTGCTGCTGTCCCGCAGCCTCACCGAGGAGCTGTTCCTCAGCTTGTTCTGCTTCTGACTGTCTGTGCTCTACGTCATCAGCGTCGCGCAGAGCCTCATTAGTCTCTTGCTCATCGTCCTTGGCCTCAGGAATATCAAGAGTAACCACTATCTCCCGCAGTCTCTGACGGCTGGGGTAGGCTTCCTCAGTCCTATTCTCAGGTGGTAGGAACACCACGTCTCGCGTTCGTATAACTCGCTGCAGTGTAGGCATCCATACCCGATAGATATTCGTCGAGTCATAGCCTACGAGCTGGCCTATGAGCGCTCTCGATGCTAGCTTCTCACCGCGCATCAGTTTAGTATTCAACGCGTACGATCGAGCACCAATAGCTGCTAAATGAGCTACTGTTGGCTTGCGTTCGTGTACAACCTCATAAGGCGTCTTCCAAGCTAGTGCTTCTGTAGGTGTTCGATTGAGCAGGTATACAGCTGTCATGCAGCACTCGTTGGACAGCTCCATAGGCAGGTCTCCGCCTATCCTGATAGCTCGCCCCCTCATGACTATGGTGCTGCCAGCTCGTTCTGTCAGCCAATTCTGTTCCTCAGTATACTCAGCTCGGGGCTCTACTACAATGCCAAGTTCTATGAACATCTGTAGCATCTCACTGTATCCTCGGTCGTTGTCAAGCCTCACAACTGACACATCAGCGTGGTACTGACGCTTGATCTTCGCTAGCAACCTTTGAGCTGTACGCTTGAGCGTTGCTGAGGACTTGTCTGGCAGGCAGCAGGCCTCGTGCCAGCGACTGTACTGGTCAACTGCATGGAACATCCATAGGTCTCCGTTGTAGCAGCGCTCTGTCCTTTCACGCAGCTGTACAAGGTCGACACCTAGTCTGTAGAATGGACGCTCAGCTGGCTCCCGTGGTGGTCTTCTGCTCACAAGCTTATGTAGCTTTGTCTGTACACACGTCTCACACTCTTTCCACTAAGGCGCCTTAGGCTGTTCAATAACCTTAATGCCATCTACCTGGCTGTCAAGCTGAGCGACTGCTTTTTTGACTGATGTGGCCAAATAGTCTGTGAGCCTCCTCTTGACTAACTAATAGTGGCTTCCTGTTGTTACTTGATGGCTTGGGGACGGTATAGCGCGTTGCATATACTGACAGCAGAGCTGGCGGCGGCGCCTGCTCCTTCTCGTCATCAATTAGCCAGTGCCCATCCTGATACTGCAGCAGACATATCACATTTGACTGCTCGCCCTGATACAGGCAGTCACGGCCAGAGTCGAAGTGAACTCCTAGAGGCCTGCTACGCGACAGTCCTACAACGCTTGTGAAGAAGCCAGGGATATAAGCCACGTACGTCAGCTTCATCTGGCTCTGTCCTGTTGGCGTCTTTACGCTGAGCACTACTTCGCCCCATTCTTCTATCTGGGCTAGCACTCCTCCTGCGTAGACGTAGTCTGTAGGCTCTCCCTTCTTGATAGTAGTCCAGTTCAATCCTCTAGTGTTTGTGACGTGACAGTTCGAACCTGGATCTAGTATCCACCTAGTGAGCAGTGGCGGCTGAGCTTGGTTAGCTACAGCTGTAGCCTGCAGCATTGCGTTGCAGTGTGTCGTGCTCTGAATTGGCTGGCCGTCATCCATACTGATTACTGACTGTTTCTTAACGCCCCCTGACAGCTTGTTCTGTTTCCTTAGTTGAGCTTCTGTGCGTCTGAGCACTCTAGCTACAGTGCTATCAGCCTTACGCAGCTGATTAAACTCTTTTTCAATTGCCTTGTCTGGCTGCCAGTTTAGCTGCCTTAGACTGTGGTTGACGTAAAGACAGTCTTTAAACATGTGACTATCTCCGCAGAGGCAAATTACGCGTCGTGCAGATCCTCTTGGGGTTATCGGGCCGTCTAAGCTCTCTGCTACACCCAACGTCGCAAATGTGCCAATAGATGACGCAATTGGACGTGTGCGCCGATAGTAGGACCGAAATTCAGCCACAAGATCAGTAGTTGACGTGTACTGCTCTCCTCGGTGGTCCTTCTTGACAAGCTCCTGCAGCTGCGTAGCTGCCCAGCTGTCGTCAAGTCCCCTGATCGACAGTATGAAGTCCTCCTGCGATCGATTGCCGTCAACTTCTGGCATCTTGGCTTCTCTCAGGAGTCTGGTGATTGTCACCCACTCATCAAGCCACGTGTCCAGATTCGCTTTCCTTGGCCTCGTACAGACAGCTCTGTAGCGGCTGCGTAGCTGGTGGTTTCGCTCACCTACTGATGGACAGAGGTGCTTTTTCAGCGTTGTCAATCGACTGTACGGGCTTGAGCAGTCGACAATAAGATCTAGATGCTTGACGTCGATCGTCCTAGCAATCTCAGAGTTGAAGCTCCTCAAGGCCTTCTCTTTCTGCAGCCATCTTGCCTCGTCACGCTCGTACTTCCTAGTCCACACGTTGTATACAGATATCTCTTCAGCAGATAGATCCTCGATATCAATATCTTCCTGCTCTTCCTCAGATACCTGTGTCTTCTTGAACCTCCACAAAGGCTTCTCCTGTGGCTTCTCGTCTTGTAGCTTCCTCAGCTCCTCTGCTGATAGCCCTGGGTCAACGTACGGCCACAGGCCGTCTCTGTCTGCTGTGTCCTTTCTGACAAACAGCCATCTCTCCCAGTCATCAGGCTTGCTGAGTATAACT